>NW_024584485.1:0-12860 GCF_018398535.1 Haplochromis burtoni
TCATTTGCAGTATTACAGAGTCTGGCAGTCTTTGCATGATGTCCACGTCACTGTAAGTTTCTAGCTGACTCTCAGGTGTGACAGGTGTGCCAGCAGGAAAGAGTAATAATAACCTGCATCCTGAGGTTTGTCATGCAGGATTAAAGGAGCCAGGCTTTGTTCACACAGCTAGGATTGTATTTTACACTGACCCTGGGTCAGTATAAGTATCATACAGTTTAAACGAAGCACTGAAACTTGCACATATTTATTACAGATGCACTGAAGCTAATCGAGATATTTGCTGTCAGTCTGTGGCTGCGATTAAACACTTTACTGGAAACTTTATTAACTAGTAACTTCATCAGTCATGACAGAAGCTAATATTTCTGTGCTAACATCGTTTAACCAGTAACAGCTTTACTCCAATATAAGCTAACGTTTACACCGTAACTTTAAGCTAGCACCATAAAGACGGTAAAACACGTAATAATATCTACAAATGCATCTTAAAGCTGTTATATTAGCACTCGGTGTATTACTAACATAACCACATTAACATTACTGACACTCGCTGACTTTTAATAGTCATTCTATAAATGCTGTCCGTTTAAATGGTCTTACCTGTACACACTGCATATCCACCGGATTCCAGCCAGAGTGGATTCTGGAGTCTTCCACGCTCCTGTTAGTGATCCTCCATCTGGATGGATGAGAACAACCTTCTGAACAATCTAGCAGGAGATGGCCCATATCTATGGGACTGATTTGTGCTAATAACGCCCATTGTATGGACTGATAACAGCCGAAGCGGGTGAATAAAGTCACCCAGTAGCTAGCTGTGCCATTACCCAGCATACATCACTCCCTCCGTAAATGCAATAAACGATACAAAAGCATCGTTCTACCTGTTTTTCAGGTAGTTGTTTACATTATATAATTTATTGTGTTCTGTATACGTCACTACAATGTGATTTGGAAAATGTCTAAATATACCGACAACAGGCACTTCCGCGGCAATCTCTTCAATCGGAGGACCCTTCACGTCAATTCCCGACGCGAGAGGGGTACCCTGCGCGTCCATAAGTGCAGCAGAGGGAGCCTGACCATGCGTCACACGTTTGACGAGTTGGGAGTGAGAACGTGTTCATAACTAGCCTGTGCCACGCACTTATACCTTTTTTTCCACACACCCATGAACATTGTCACAGTTCTCACAAGTTGATTCTCAAAGTGCAAACCTTTGTAGATTGCAAAACGTAAAAGTATTATTATGCCGCGTTTGTCTTCATCTGCCTGCCACTTTCGTGCGCCTTTTTCCCTCGCGGTGCAGGTGTCTATTTCCGAATGAGGTCATAGTTATGGGTGTTTTTGTGCTGTTTTTTCTATTGGACGTGATGGTTATCAAAACCAAACATGATAAATTTGGCAAGCGCAGGAGACACAACACGGAGGAGATTTGTCAATCAGGCTGCAGAATGCAATGGCATTGTTAAGCTGTATGTGCAATAAAAAAATCAGCGAAAAAAAAAAAAAGATAAAATATATTCCTAAAATATATTCCTATAAGACAACATTTTATTCCTGTCTCGGTACAGAAAGCAGCAGGTGTTGTACAGCTCCGGGTGGTTTGCTACAGCGTTGATTAGCCTTCTTCCATTTGATGAAGTATGAAGGCTTTGGCTGCACCTGCCCTTTGACCTAGGTCAGAGCCACGTCACCAGGCTCCTGATTGGTTGTCGTGGCGCGAATTGACGAGTTCAGATTTTTCCAACTCGAGCAGGTAGACGCGATACGCGCGTCATGAACAAAATGCAACACAAAAACTGACTCGCGGTATTTTTATTGCACGTCAAACGGCTATTGCATGTGTTTGACGCGTTTCGCAACGCAAATCTGCTTCTGAATTTTCGCGGGACCCGCAATCGCACGTCTTCAAGCTTCTTCATTGACTTTACATGTAAACCTGACGCTATGGTGACGTCTATTGCGTTCGGTGTGAACACACTGTAACTTCATTCGCCTGCACGGATTAGCTAAACTGAGCTTTACAAAACAAGTTTCCCCGACAGCTGAGTGCTCATCTTAGCTAGCTAGGTTTCAGGACCTAGCTAAGGACAGTAGTTACCAGAGATGGGCAGTAACGCGTTACTGTAATCTGATTACTTTTTTCGAGTAACGAGTAAAGTAAGGGATTACTATTGCA
This sequence comes from Haplochromis burtoni, assembly GCF_018398535.1. Classification (NCBI taxonomy): domain Eukaryota; kingdom Metazoa; phylum Chordata; class Actinopteri; order Cichliformes; family Cichlidae; genus Haplochromis; species Haplochromis burtoni. Next base: position 2,186 of record NW_024584485.1, read on the forward strand.
AAAACGGTAATTAGATTACCGTTACTTTCCCGTAGGAACGCTGCGTTACTGCGTTACTAAAACCGTGATTTTTTTTGTGAGAATGTCTCATGACAGTGACGTAAGCGAGTGCGACGTTTCGTGACAACAGCTGTGTGCAGATCAACAATGGATCAATATCGAGTCGCGAGAGAGTATGAGCGTGCAGCGTTTAAAGCGTGGAAGTACTGACCTTACTTTGAGTTTGATTCCATAAAAAGTGACAAAAACATTAGTGTCCGTTGTGCGTGGGAAGAAAACTTCTTTTTACAGCGAAAAAAACCCCTAAACTTCCAAGCAAGCACGAGTGCGCACGACGTAATGGGAAACTCACAGAGAACTCGCGGATTCTTCCACTGACCGCTGCGGCACACCTGCACCAGGGTAAACCTCCGCCTACCCACTCCTGCTTTACAGGTGAAAATAGAGCAAAGGACCGCTGAGTCTTTGACTTTATTTATTTTCTGCTGTGTTTTACTTGCATCTATTTGAAAGACTGAGTGTAAACACAAAAATATATAAATTTATGTGCTGGAATGTGCAGAAAATAGGTTTAAATATTAAACTAAATTTATTCACAGTCAGAGAATGTTGCATATAATTACATTTTTGCTTGATGCATAAAGTTAAAAGATTAAAACTATAAAACAAGTTTATAAAAAGGACTTTTCCATTTGATTACATTTTGTATGATGGATTATGTAGAAAAAGTAGAATTGGGCTGAAAGATCTATCGCTTTATCACCTCTTCAGGTTGTAAATCGTGTTTTTAAAAAGTAACTAAGTAACTAAGTAATTAATTACTTTTGAAAATAAGTAATCAGTAAAGTAACGGGATTACTTTTTGGGGAAGTAATCAGTAATTAGTTACTGATTACTTTTTTCAAGTAACTTGACCAACACTGAGTTTACAGAGTAGCTTAAAACAATTTACCTTGCCGAAAAAGTGCAGCGGGGCCCGGTTCCTTCGTCGGGTAATCCAGTTCACTGAAGAACACCTGTGTGCTGTCGCGAATCATGAACAATCGTTCAATACTCGAGAATCACTTTACTGACTCGTGAATCATGATTCACAAGCCCAACTGACTCACTGACTCATCCCTGTTGCTGTTAGCAAACTAATTTCATTAGTAGAAATATATCTAGCTTATAATTAAAATTGTGGGAGAAAACACAACTCCAGTATCTTAACAAAAATAATTTCTGCTCTGAACTGGAAGAAAAAACCCTGAGTAGAAGCTCACATCAAGACTGTCATGGTCCGTGGTCCTGTGTGTGTGTTTGGAATGTTTGATGCTCGGGTAGCACAACACAGCACCACAGCCCCAGGCTTGGCCATCACCGGCACACCTGCTCTCCATCGGGGTGATTACCTGAAGAGCTACTTAACCCGGCGCTGACAGCAAAGTTATGCAGCATTTTAGCCACACTATTGCCCTATCAAATCAGTGAGCTGGAATTTTTTTTCGTCTAAACATGAACTACTGTTACAGCAACAGACATGGTACTACTGGTGCCCCACACAACAACTCAATGTCCACTATGTGAAGGAGCAAACACATGCCTTCTCCTCTCATTAACTGAGATAAACTGCTGGCATATTTGTTTTCACATCTATACTGTCCAGTCTCTCCTGGGGTCCGTTCTTCGTACCTCGCTTACTACATCCAAGATCAAATCATCGCGCTAACTTTGAGCTCGCTATTCCGGTTCTTCGAACACACCTGTTGTTGACGATTAGTATAGCTGGATGAAGTAATGTGAGATCACTGGGTGGCTTAACAGGGGCTACGCATCGATAGTAGAAACATTGATCGGCAACCCTTTGATTGGTCGGCGAAAATGTCGAAGGAGCGCGCTCAGTATTTTTCGGCAGCAGAGCAAGAACTCTTGATTGAGGGATTTCAGGAGTTTCAGAGTTTAATTAAAACGCAAGGGAACACTGCAAAGGCTGCAAAAGCAAGGAGAGAGGGCTGGCAGGAAGTTGCTGACAAATTAAACTCGTAAGTAATTTAATAATAATAATAATAATATAGGATTGGATTTATATAGCGCTTTTCAAGGCACCCAAAGCGCTTTACAATGCCACTATTCATTCACTCTCACATTCACACACTGGTGGAGGCAGCTACGGTTGTAGCCACAGCTGCCCTGGGGCAGACTGACAGAAGCCAGGCTGCCATATCGCGCCATCGGCCCCTCTGGCCAACACCAGTAGGCGGTAGGGTAATTATTATATTATATTATATTATATTATATTATATTATATTATATAATATTATATTAACATTATATCCTCTTTCACATTAGAGCCACAACAGGACCCACTAGAACATGGGAACAAGTAAAAGTGAAATATAAGAATATTCTACAGAATGGTAATATTTATCACTTATATTGCTTTTAGTCTCTTGAGAAAGAGACCCTGAAATAATCTGTTTGTTTGTTTATAACAGCAACCAAGAAAAGGGCAGAGCAAAAAAAGACAGGTGGTGGTCCTGCACCCCCTCGTCAACAAGTTGGTTAAGTAAATAATACCCTCACGGGAAAATCGATATCTCTCTATGAGCACACTGTCGCGCTGAGCTAAAGGATCCTGTCTATCCCGCAATATACGCTGAATTCTGAAAACTCTCCTTATCAATCTTGCACCTTCCGCAATGGGTGGCTCGCGTATACGGACAGGACATGGCTGCGACAGGCTTCCCAAATCCACCTTCGCTTTTATAGCCGTGGTCTCTCATCTTGATTACACGAAGTAATTTGCAATTACTACTCTGAAATATGAATTACATCTGTAATAATCACATACATGTAATAGAATGTTAATAGTACATTTCCCTTTTTTAGGAAATGACCTGTATGTATCTGTGTGAAATCAATAAAGGATCAAGTGCTGCATTATCTTTAGTTACATTGATAATATTTATTTATGGTGAAACAGTGGTGGAATATCGCTGTTGCTTTCGTATAAATGAAGCGGACATACCTGAGTGGCCGCGATCTAATCCTGTTTACATAAAGTAAACCTGCTCCCGAGCAGGTTTACGCTTACGGATCTGTTGCTATGACAGCAAGTCCCGGATGAGCTTCGGAGAACCGAACGATCCAAGATCACGCGAAATCGTCAACAATCAAATCCAGCTAACTTACTTAGCGAGGTACGAAGAACGGACCCCTGGTGGACATGGCAACATGTTATTCATGGTTACATATAATTTTAGACTGATGTGGGCTAAAGCCTAGAACATACTTGCCAACCTTCAGACCTTAGAATTAGGGAGACATTTAAATGTCACCGTTATTATTGTCCAATTTCAGAGGCTGCGTCCACCTGAAGACCAGGTGTTGTGCCAAAAAGTGAGTGTCTGCCAGAAACTGATTGCTTGTATTTAAACTGCTATAAATAACTTGTTGGTCTATAATATGTGAAAAATATGTCAAATGTATCCCTTATGAATTTTACCAAGTCATCTTGAGCAACAAACAACATTCGTGTAACAAGGTAGACGCCGCAATCAGTTTTTGGCAGTGACTTTTAAATGGTAAATGGACTGATTCATATATAGTGCTTTTCTACTCTCCCAGAGTACTCAAAGCACTCTATATAATAATGCCTCATTCACCCATTCATACAAACACTTCTAAAGTCAAGTGCAAACTAAAGTACATTCACACTCCGATGAACGCATCGGAGGGCAACTTGAGATTAGTATCTTGCCCAAGGATATTTGGCATGTAGACTGGGGAAGCCAAAGATCGAACCACCAACCTTCCCATCAGTAGCTGATCTGCTCTACCACCTGAGCCACAGCCACCACACTTTTATGTATCCTGTATTTATACAGTTAAAAAAAATATTGTTTACTTAACTCTTAAGAAAGACACTTTTAATCTGGCCAAGAGGACAGCTGAGATTGCAACAAATGCAAAAAATAGTTCTGTAAACATGTTTTTTTCCCCTCTTTATTTATAAAGTTTTGCACATGTAATTTGACATATCAGGCCCAATACAGCAAGTACCAACCGATATAAAGACATATATCAAAACAAATTAAGCCATTAAAATTCGGATGATAACAATAAAACAGAAAAAAGAAAGAGAAAAAAACAACAACAACCCACACACAGAAAACAACAACAAAAAACAAACAAAATAAAAAAATTATTAAAAAATCAAACAAAAGGGAACCCCATGGTTCAAAAGTTTAGTCTGTTGTAAGTGTTTTCAATGAGTTAAAGTAAATGATAAAAGGCTGCCACATCTGTGAGAACTTATTAACATTTCCTCTGAGTCTAAATTTTATTTTCTCCATTTTTTAAAAGAACATAACATCTTCCATCTGTAAACATGTTTTAAGCGGACAAAAGGAAGCTGATTGATTATAATGTAAGTACAATAACACAGATATTTGAAGTTTACTCAGCTAAATTCTCGCCTGAAAATATGTTAAAAGTTTATTTTGTGACTGGAAAAGAGTAAAAAGAGTAATATCAAAACTAAGTAGCTGCAGTAGTAGTAGCTATTGTTGGAAACTGGAATTGGCTGGGCCAATCTGGGATATAGTTTTTCATTTTTGTTGTCCGAGAAATTGGGGAGAATGGTGTGGCTGTGGGAGATTTTCGGGAGGGGCACTGAAATTCGGGATTCTCACAAAAAAATTGGGAGGGTTCGCATGTATGGCCTAGCATAGCCTGTAACGTTTTTATGACGGACACATTTTATGAGTGAAACTTGACTTTAAGTGACTTACAGGTTTCTTTTTGAAAAATACTTTCTTATATCCAGAGATGGACGCGTTACTGCCCATCCTCCTCTCCTCCTCGCAGCGCAGGCTTGCCGCTGCTAAAACTAAACGGAGCTCCCTGTAAGGCGCAGCCAATCACATTGTCCATATTTGTCACATGAGGTAGGACTCCAGTAGAGAACATAATTTAACTCTTTCTGCACCGCTGGGTGAATGAGACGTTGATTGATCGCTGTTTTTTTCTTCTTCTTTCTATCGGTTTTGTTTTAATTTACTGTCTTTACTTGACAAGGTCAAATTATTGGTGGGGACATGTCCCTTCCATCCATGCCAAATGTACGCCCTTGTGTTACACCCCAATTTAACATCACCGCACTAGAAATTAGAATCAGACTTATGGGAAAGGAGACCCCTTGGACATAAATCAGCGTGATGAGAACTATTGAAAAGAAAAGAAAAATTATCTAAGGAAAATTAATCAATTTCCATCTGCTAACATGGGGGGGTTATGACCTACACTGCAGCCAGACACTAGGGGGCGATAGAGATGTTTTGGCTTCATTTTTGGGGTACTGTCGCATCGTCCATGGTCGTGTCCAAATTCATGGGCTGCATCTTGTAGACCGATTACGTCACAGCGATGCGCCGAAGGCTGTCCAAATTCGTAGACAGAAACTCCTTTTCCCCGAATTTGAAGGGTGGGTCGGGTGTGTCCTTCGTGGCCTACCATATCCCAGAATTCATAGCGCGGCCCAGCCAAACTCCAGTTTCCAATAATGGCAGCCGCTACTAAGTTTTAAAATTACTGTTACTAATCTTTCTGGGTCACAAAATAAACTTTTAACATATTTTCAGGCACGAAAGTAGCAGTATAAACATCAAATATCTGCTCGGTTTATCAAGATATCGCATATTTGCAAAAGTGCTTCGACGTTTTCGGAGCATCTGCTACCCACCAGCCCAACAATAACCTAAAAATGTTATTGTTGGGCTTTTTTCAGTGTTTTATTTGCTCGTGAGTAAATCGGTTTGGCTGAGATTAAAGTTATTAGATTAGATTAGATAAAATAAAACTTTATTAATCCCCCAGGATTTTCACACAGCTGAATAAACGTCAAGCAGAAAACTGATTAAACAGAAGTGTGAGACGGTCGAGAATTTATGCCAGTGTTCTGTTATATTTTAGATAGCAAGGAGCAGACGGCCGAGTTTATTAAACTCCACCGAGACAGCGGTGACGCTAATCAGAAGGCTAGACCGTCCAATTTCCCCAGCCGTTTACTTCCGGCCTACCCGACCTTCTGAGGACCCGGTCCATGTAGACCGCGAAGGCTGGGTCCTCAGGAGGATGCAGCCCATGAATTTGGACACATGGTCTATCGTCATTGATCTCTCCTGCCTCCCCTTTCCCTCATCCAACTCCTGGCCTCTGTGGAAGCTCCGCCACTATCAGCACCAAACTTTTTTACACATCGGCCAGCATCTGGCCAATCCACCACATTGCATTGTTTATACCATTAAAGAAAAACGAAAAATAACCATCGGCCCACCGGGCAAATGCCCGATGGCAAGTCCAGCTATGACTTCAGTCTTTCTGTCACTGAATTTTAAAAAGTTAAGAGTCTCTTTAGTAAATACAGCAGCAACGATCAAACGACATGTTTGAGCTGCTGCAGATGTTAGTAAATCTGACCCTAAATGTTCCTTCTTCTTTAACATTCAAACGTTGTAATGAAGGGATATTTTAACAGGCTGTTCTCGTTTATATGACCTCCATAAAACAACAGGGTTAGAACACATTGTGACGAAGTAAGATGTTTGTTTTGTAGTCCATCTTCAGCACAATGTAGTTTCAACAGGCGGATATCCGGTGTCACATTGTTACAGAGAGACGAGTGTAAGGCTGTTCCAATTCTCAGCACCGCTCCTCTCTTTTCCTGAGTCCTTAGCAATTCTCCTTCCCATGATCACGTTTTCATCGAGGCCAAGGAAAAGAGTTTGGGAAAAGGAGATTGGCGCTACTTTTGAAATTTTAAATAACACCCACGTGGTTACGTTGTCCAGCTGAGTCACGTGGCCGCACAGCAACAAATCACTGCAGAGCCGGAAAAGGAGGCGGAGCAAAGTGTGTGTGCAGGAGAGGAGTCGAGCAGAGAGAGCTGCTTTTTCATGAAACGGGAGTAAAGTAGTGAACTTACCGGAACATATACCACTACCAACGTTGGTATTAATTTCTGCATCGATCAGCACACCCTTGTCTCCTGGATCGTAGCTCAGATCAGCGTGAACCACGTGGGTCTCTGCTCCCTGATCTGTTTCTTAAAACTTCGAGCTTCATCACGGAGTTTCTCTCGGTTTGTGGGCTCATCTAAAGGTAAGCACCGAGCTAAATTTAATGTGGGTTTAGTTTATGTTGAGTTTAGCTCTGTTGAGAAATAATAGATTGCTTGCTATACATTGGAGTTAGACAGACTGTAGAGTTTGTGATTGCTTGCAACGTTAGAATATGGCGGTTGCTAGGGGGTAAGAACAAAAGGATGGGGTGCAGGGCAGGAGAACAACCACGGGTACAAGCGTGGGGGAGGGAAATCAGTCATTGAAATAGGACTTCATAGGACGATCTCCAGATGCATCCAGGGCTGGACTGGGATAAAAAAAAATCGACCCTGGCATTTTGACTGAGACCGGTGTTCCAGTTTAACTGGCGTCGCAGATTAACTGGCTTTGGACGAACAAATGTGTGGCAGCACGGGCAGGGCTGGACTGGCCATCGAGCATACCCAGCATTTGCCCAGTGGGCCGCCCTTGATTTTTCGTTTTTATGGGCCGATGGGGTTTTATTTCTTTTCTCTTTTTTTACAGTATAAATGAATGGTGGGGGATTGGCCAGTTGGTTATGATCAACTCTGGGCTGGACCAATTACAGCCGAGGAAGTCGAACTAAAGTTGAGGTGAAAAGCAAGGCGGTTTGTCCCGTACTACTTCAGCTAGAAAGCTGCTAATTCAGTCATGAAACTGATCAGTGACCAGCTGATCTGCTTTTCTCTGCGCCAGAAAGAGAAAACCAGCGAGGTCGCATTAAACAACAGCAGCACGTTTAACCCTTGGATGCACAACCTACCAATCCTACACTCTTCCACGAGTGGGGTCAAAAATGACCCCAAATAAAATCAATGCATTTTGCTATAAACTCGGTTGTTATTCTTCAAAATCTTTAAAACGAAGAGTTGTAATATTTTCATATTTGAGGTATTCCTCATAAAACATGTTTGTGACATGAGGCCCTTTACATTTTTATTTATTTTTTCATTAATTTTAAGAAATTGGAGTTTTTGTATCACTTCTATCACTTTTGTATGCTTGCTCTGCATATACTGCAGAAGCTGGGTCTTCCCTCTGAAAGGCACAAGTTGTTCATCCGCTGTAACACAATCACTGAGCATGAATTTCTGCCTGCAGTTGACCAGGAACAGGCCCCATATGTAGAAAGGAAAGCTGCCACGTGGTTTGTTTTCAGTCGGTAGGCTCTGGTCCTCTTGTCATCAAAGTGCAAGACGGGCGAATATCTTCAAATCTTTGAATTGACATAGTGGCCTTGTACAATGGGTTATGCAGAGGACTCCTAAAAAGCACACCGACTGGTACATCCCAGTTCTTCTCACTTCCTGCAAGAATGGTCAATCAAATAAAGGCCAGGAGCTTATGTTTGATTACATTTTTCCACTCTTTTCCCCTGTCTGTGGCGACTCTTTGTGCCTCCATGTTTGTGCATGTCAGCACCTCTTCTATTATATTATCAGACATGAACATCTTCCATACATCTATTGGGGAGACCGTACTAAACCCAGGTGCAAGCCCTGGCCGACTAATTCAGAATATTGTGGCTAGAGCAGTAAGAGGGGCTCATTCTGTTGGACTCAATATCCATTTCCTCTTCTGAGGACTCCTCTGTGTCTGACTGGCCTTGTTCAGTGGGGGGGACAATAGTCTGGGTCCTCTATATCTGAGATGTCCGAGTCAATGCCTCCGATGGGCTCTTCATCCCATCCATCTTGGATCATTTGTAGGGAAAGGTCCACAGGGATCCTAGCTGGCCTCATAGCAGCCATGTTACTTTAGATATTAAAAAAAAAACCCCATCAAAACCCACCCACCCATGAATTTGGAAACTCTTCATCACGTGACATAATCGGCCTTCAAATCCCGCTTTCAAAGCTGCAGACTCTGTGGATGTCCAAATTCATGGGGTTAACAAAACACTAAGAATCATAGTGGTGTTTCCACTTCCATTGCAAATTCTTTGCAGTCTCTCTCCTAGTTCGTTAAAACGTCCTACATGTGTGAGTTGCTGAAGCACATGTCGCGGTTCCCCCTTTTGTGCAAACAAAAGAACGATGGGACTCAGGCAATTTTCCCTCAGGATGGCCAGTCACCACGTGCCTGTGATTCATCAAAACTCACCTGAGAAATCCTGCTCATCAAGGCCGAACTGTTATGGAAATTTGAGAAAACTCGCTGCAACGTACCCTGTGAGCTGGGTTTGAAGTGTGTTTAATAAACACATTACAATTTGGGTGGGAACATCCCAGTCAACACAAGGATAATCTCTGAAGTTTTGCCGCTACCCTCACAGACACTCTCAAACAAAGAACATTCCACAGGACATCACGTATCCCTATACCTTCAGTCCAGCTCATCCTTGACCTCAGAGAAAAATCACAACCACCTGTCACCTCCCTTAAAGTAGGCTGTCTGGAGATCTTCCAGTCTACGATGGGTCCACTGTGAAGGTGCAATAACATGGGGCCCACTTGTGATAACATTCTATGTGAATGCATACAACTGATGAACACTGAAGTGAGAAAATAAAATTACTATTACTAATGTGATATGATTAAAACATAGGAAAAGAAATCTGCCACCACATCATGAAAATAACATACCGGTGGTAAATACACATAGAAATGAACAATTACAAGATTAAGTCTGCATAGCACACAAGTTCATGCGACCCTAGGATGTCGCTGTCATCTTCCTGTTCCTGAAAAAAACATACATACATCAACCCTTTCCTTGTCTGCTTGGAGTAGGGACAATCTTGCATATCAGTGTCAAGTCAGTCAACCATTTGTCCCCATTATCAGTCCAGTCAGTCCCTGTATGTTTATTGGTAAAAGCACAACTTCTTCTGTCGACTTAAGTTTCTACTGCCAGTAGTGATGTGTCGGTCGCGAACGAAACGAATCTCAGAGCCGGATCTTTGAAGTGGGCGTCACGAGCTGTAGGGTTTATTTTCTTTCTCTCACCCTCTCTGTCGCACTTTTTTCCGCTTCACTCCACACGCGAGCCTTGTGCTTTGCGCTGGGAAGAGGGGGGAGGGGCAGTAGTTACGCTCGCAGTAGCACATGAACAGAGCGAGACAGAAAGAGAGCCAGGGACAACAACATCCCATTAGAAAGGAATCAACCACAACAATTTTCAGTTGCAGATGATAAAGGATTCAGAAAGTTTATTCATGCAGGCCCATATGAGAGAGAATATGCATCTTCTTTTTGTTTTCATATTTTAATTTATATTTAATTGTGTTGTGGTTTGCAGCGTTTTGTTTTGTTTCACTTTAAATTTGTTTAAAAGGAAAAACATGAAAATTTAAATAGTTAAAAGTTGGTTTTTGTATCATATGATTAATTTATTACATTTTATGTGGAGTGAATAAATAAAAGTATATTTACGGTGGTCCCTAGAGACAAAGCACGTATAAACCCTGAGGCACGCACAAACTCCAAAACACATACAAAACACAACAGAAGTGCTCCAGGATGCTAGGTGCAGTGTAATTACTAGTGTAATTACACTAGTAATTACACTAGTAAACCGGGTCTAGGTACCCTTGCCCCTGGAGGGGGGAA
>NW_024584485.1:14785-16039 GCF_018398535.1 Haplochromis burtoni
TGACATCATTTCAAAAAAGAAAAAAGATGAATTCAGAATGGATTACCTTGCTGATTCCTTTTAGACAAGGGACTTGGGACTTACTATCTAATCGTGTCCCACATAGGTGACTTTCTCCAGAGCCCATTGTAATGTGGAGAAGCTCACTTTACCATCGTTTTTAAAGCAACAGTTTTGTATAGCACGTTTAGTTCCAATCATGCAGGCCTGCTTGAAGGAGAGCAGATTCTCAAACCTAACTTTCAGTGCACTCCTCAAACATAAATAAAATAAAATAAAATTCTACAAAATGTAAAAATATGAAAGCCTAGTTTTAGGACTTTTCACTTCCACTTGGTAACAAAAATGCAAGTTTCATCCCATGTAACACGGTGTATGTCATGGTAAAACCTCCCCTACACATCAGGAACAAGAAACTAAGAATCTACTAGTCTCACTCATTTAATCCCTCTGCTGCATTCTGTTCACCCCTGCTATAATTCAATCATCTTTCCTAATATAATATTAGTCCACTAGTTCATATATTGCTTCTCATCCCACTAAGTGAACCATGAAATCAGAAACACAGGCTTAAAATACTATCTGGTCTTCTTGAGCTTCATTGCATGCGTGTATGTGTTAGTAGGATTAATACATTTTGTGCTCCTTAAAGGTTAAAATATCAATACTACACTCTCAATATCAGGAGAGCAAATCAATGTGTCTTTCTTGTTTCAGAAACATCTAAAGTCAGGTTCAGCTAAATCCTAAGCGTTTGCGAGTTCACCAAGTGGATATAAAGGTGTTGTTAACACCTTCAACAGGTGATGTGATGTGTGCCACTTCTATGATTTTTGCTAGCCCCATATGGAGGACCACAAGAGCCACGCACATCGAAATAAAGAATTCTGTGCTTAAATAATGAATTGTAGAATACATTCTCCATTTGTGAAATACTTTTTGAATTCCACATTAACAAAGTGATTTTTTTAAATGTTTTTTAAAAACCTCATTACCATCCTAGCTCCCCTAGGATGGTAATGAGGTGCTTGGCAATGTTGTAGTTGGCTGAGTTTATCCTGCTACAACATTTCCAAGCTGGACTCCTTTGTGGAACTATGGAAGTCCATATATACAGGGTGTTGCATCCCCTGGGTAAAGGCGGTGACATACAGGACAGTCAGTGGCTTTTTACCTTTCAGGTTCTTGTAGGCAACTGATGACTTTCTTTTTGTAGTTGCTTCTGGGGTTTTACCTTGAAGCTTCATGGGTATT
>NW_024584486.1:0-13475 GCF_018398535.1 Haplochromis burtoni
CTGCATCTTGGGTCCTTCTCCTGCCTGCCACACAGCCGAGCCATGACAGTGAGTCCACCTGTCCGGCTGTTTACCTGTCGTCTTGAGTGTAACTAACAGAATTACAGAATATGTGTGTCAGTGTTTTTGTCTCGCACCTCAAGTTTCTGGTTTCATGGAGCATCTGATCCAAAAGTGAAACCTCTGTCCGCGCCCGTCCTTTCGTGTCTTGGTGTTCGGAGATTACGCGGTCCTGCTTGACCTCGATGGTGGAGTTCCTCCTACATGTGCCTCATGATTGGTGGATAAGATTTGAGATGTCCTGCCCCATCTGTGTTCTGCTATTGGCTGAGCTGCATGCTTTTTGTTCCTATTCTGAACAGGTTTAATCTGCAGAATCCAATTAGACTGCCAGAGGATGAGTCAGAGCGGAATAATCCTAGAAACTACTGCAGTTTTTCACGCTCTGCTCTTTCTACTTCTACGATCTGACCTTCAGCTTTAATTTAATAAAACAAGAATCTACATTCTGATTGTATAGTCAGGATCAGGGTCATTACCTCAGAGGGTTAAATAAACTTTGTGTGTAAATTTGTGTTGGGCCGCAACAAACACTCTATAAAATTTCTAGATGTGAAAAAATTGATGTTTGAGTTCATTTAGAGATCCTACAACTGGAGGTAGAGTAGATGTATTTGGCTAAGGATGATGAAGACGAAGCTGCCAGGCAGGAGCAAAAGAGCAAGGCCTTAAAGAAGATTCATGGATGTGTGACAGAGGAGGATGCTGGGATAGGAGGAGACTAATGCTGTGCTTACACTGTGCAATTTTTGGCCCATTTTGAGCCGATTTTTTAGTCGTGCGACCGTTTTGGCAATCGGCCCGATTTTGGCCTTCATCGTGCATCGTGTATTGTGTAGTATGTGTGGGGTAACGAGAAGCGATTAACACCTCACGACCAGCTCCCGATCATCAATCGCTTGGTCGCGAGGATTTCAAACAGGTTTGAAATCCTCGCGACCGTCATGAGGGTGTCACCGCAGTTTCTCACACTGCGCACGCGCAAACACAAATGGCAGTGAAAAAGACGGCGCAGCACGGCTGTGCAGCGTGTGATCTGGACACAAGCGATGGAGGTACAACTTGTAGAACTGTGGCAAGCTTATCCGAGCCTTTTCCATGTGGCCTCACAAAATTATCACGACCACAACAACCGTGAAAATACCACCCATACCACCCACACCCAGTTTCACACCTTGGCTCAGGCGATTAGAGGATCATCAGGGGGTCCTTTTGTCCCTCTGTGGGGGGATACTCCCACTAGGTTTATATCTGGGACTCTCCACCATTTGACCTTAGAACTGAAGAAGCTTCTCAGATGAGAGGTGAAACATCTTCAAGCAACTTAAAGAAGTCCAGACGCTTTTCTTTGCAAGCTCCTTTGACTACGATGACCTGGATGACTGAGAACATTCACAGACATGGTGGTTGTGTGCGTGTCTGTGTGAGTGAAAGACAGAAAGGGAGAGCGAGCGACAGAATTTCTGTTATAACCTTCATTTTATGGACGCACAGTGTGAGCACTCGGGTCGCATCAGAGCATCAGGCCGTATAGTGTGGGACCTGCATCGTGACCTACGAACTTCTAACCCCTGCGAGTCAATCGTGCAGTTTGAGCAGGAGCTGAATCGCGCGACTGAAAAAATCGCACAGTGTCTGCCCAGCATAAGGTAGATCATCCGTCGTGGCGCCCACTAAAGCATGGGGTGTCCAGCTCCAGGCCTCGAGTGCCGGTGTCCAGCAGGTTTTAGATCTCACCCCTGAATCAAATGATTACTGGGTAGTTCATTACCAGGCTTGTGGAGAACTTCAAGACATGTTGAGGAGGTCATTTAGCTATTTTAATCAGCTGTGATGGATCAAGGACACATCTAAAACCTGCAGGACACCGGCCTGGAGTTGGACACCTGTGCCCTAAAGGGAGCAGCTGAAACTCATAGAACAACACATAACCTTAAAACTTAAAAGAATGTAAGTACTTCTCAGAGTATGTGTACTTCTCTAATGGCTTTCTGTAAATGTATCATTTACTTGCTACAACATGGCAAGTTCCAACGTATGGTGGGAGCTATCTGGTGAAGCTAATGTGCCTTAAAGAAAGCTCAAATAAAAAGTAAAAATCCCAATAAAATATGGATGTTTCATCAGCTGCAAGACTCAAAAACTGACATTTAAGTTCTTGCACCATTTCAGGGGTAAACTATGTATTTCATATGACATCAGATTGGTAAGAATATTCTTTTTGCAGGCTCCAAACCTCGTGTTTCTGGCTGTGAGCCCTGAGGAGAAAGAATCATGGGTAAACGCCCTCAGCATCGCCATCATCAAAGCGAAGAACAGAGTTTTGGATGAGGTGCGGGCTGCTTTTTTCATGGATTCAATTGTTTTAATAACACCTCGGCCACCTTTTTTAACAGGGTGTTAACTCAGTTTGTCTGCGTACAGGTGACCATTGAGGAGGACAGCACGCTGGTTCATCCCACCAGAGATCGAGCAAAGATCCCTTATGGTCGCCGGCTGCCGACCAGAGGACATCTCATGGCCGTGGTACTGGGAGCCTTTTTTCCATCTGTCTTTTGGTCTGAATGTTAAGATAATGTTATTGCTATTAAAGTCATGTTCTCACTGCAGGCATCCACCTCTTCCCATGGCATGCTGACACTCGACCTGGTGGCCGAAGAGGATGTTTTTTCACACGACTATGATGGCGACTGGAATAACAGCTTTCGGGTCGACCTGCAGGGGGGCGGGTCTTGTGGACAGATTGGAGTAGGAGGTCGTCAGCGAGCTGGAACAGACGTATCAAAGCTACGGATGACATCCAAGGAGCCCAAAGTGAAGACTAGCAGTCTGCCAAGGGGCAGTGAGCGGTCCTGGGGAAAGCATCTGGACGCCTCCAAGGTCCACAAGTCTCCACAAATAGAGGTGGGCCCTTCAGATCCACATTAACCTTTTTTTACTTCTGGAAGCATGTGGCTCCAAGTTTTTATTGAATAGCTTTGCTAAAATGAACACTAAATCGCGACACCTACCTCAATAGAATGTTACCTTTCAGGTTCTCCAGGCTCAGTATCGAACGCCACAGCCAGGGAAGAGGTTCAGTATGCAGGGCCGGAGTCGCTGTGCCTCCATGGATGAAGTCCTCTCATCCAGGTATGACCTGGTAATAAACAAAGTTAGGGAGTACACAGACGCAGAGTTCAGGCTTTCTTCTGCAGAGTATCAGGCTGTCAGGTATTCAGGATACTCAGGAGAAGTAGAGTCCATGGTTAAAGTCAGTGTCTGGCCTGCTGGACTCACTGCTGCTCAAGTCTGACTGAACCAGTGAAACCCATTTCAGTGTCTTTGACCTTTATGTCTTGAAATTTCTTCTGTCACCCTAACCCTCTTCCTTTTCTCTAGACCAGTGATGATTCGCTCAGAGTTCTGCTCTGCTGTTAGGCGATGTCCAGCTGAAGTGGAAGCGGGAGTCGAGGCCTCGGCCCAGCCTTTGGGTCAGATCCAGAGCCTTATTGCCCAGAGGATGCAGCGAGCTCAGGAATTGCTGGAGGAGATGAGACTGCAGGTTTGACTGCTTCATTCATAAATGTATAGATTCGTTTACTGATCATTTTCATGATGTCAACTGGCTTAGGTGGCAATTATTTTTTATAAGATAAATGACAATACTTGTGCTTTGGATTGACACTTTTAGGTCCACCAGGTGGAAGTTCTATTAATCAGACCACAACAAAACCTGAACTATAGCACTGACATTAGTTCACTTTGTCACAGCCGATTGGATTTGCTGCCGGTAGTGGACGTTTGTGGATGTGCAGGATAAGCCATGTAAACAAGTAAACTTCGCTACCCTTGCAATCAGGCACCACAAATGCCTGACATATCTGTCATCACAAGACTGCTCCAGTTGAGTGAATAACTGGAGCTGGCGGGGCCGTCAGCGTTGGACGACCCCGTGTCACCGCTGAATGCATCGCAGATGCTACATTCTGCTAAAGGTCATGAACACATCCCAACACACTGCCCCAATAGGTTATTAAAGCCTGGCCAATCTGTCCCCAGAATTAAGGGGTGCACAGGATAACTGCAGCCTTTATTGTACAATCAAAACTGCTCCCAACAATCATAGATGTTTACATCTGCGCTGTAACTGCAATCATTTAATCAACCAATTCGCACTACAACCTGGTTTGCCTCTTATCTGTACTTAATTTAATTTAATTTAATAACTGTACAGTACTCTGTTTATAGTAACCATTGTCCTTGATGTAAATATGTAAGAAGACATTGTGTGTTTCTGTGTCCTGTGTACTGTTTGTATGTGTGTCTTTCTGGCTGCTGTTACAACCAAATTTCCCCTTGTGGGACAATTAAAGGATTAAAGGATTATTCTATTCACTGACCTTGCATTTAATTTGCAGCAGCACTATGGGATATTATGTATGTCCTCATACACACACACTTAACCTCCACACACTCAGCCTCCAGCAATGCCCCGGATCGAACCACGGTCTGCAGCCTGTGTCCACTAAGACTGGCCTTGGTACCTTACCCGTACACTGTATCTCCCTCTCAGACCAAGGGAGGGTGTTGGAGGGCCTGGACACATAACACCCTGCCCACCAACACCACATATCTCTCTGACCTGGTTCAGATCACCATCCCATCTCGGTGTCTCAGATCTTCTTCTTCTCTTTCTCTCTGTCCCCTCCCCCGTCTTGCCACCATGGGGAGCAGGGCTTTCAGCTGCTCCACGACTCTGGATTCCCTTCCTCTTGATTTAAGAAATATCTCTTCCTTTTCTCTCTTTAAGTCCCAACTCAAAACTCG
This sequence comes from Haplochromis burtoni, assembly GCF_018398535.1. Lineage (NCBI taxonomy): Eukaryota > Metazoa > Chordata > Actinopteri > Cichliformes > Cichlidae > Haplochromis > Haplochromis burtoni. The sequence continues at coordinate 4,870 of NW_024584486.1, forward strand.
TTCAAAATAGCTTATCCCATTATTATTATTACACACCTCTCTGTCATCCAGCCCCAGGATTATCCTTAAAAGGGGAGGCATGATTACATGATGAGGTCAGGTGTGTGGGTCAGCCTCCCCTGACAGCACCCTTCCTCTGTGGCTGAGCTACAAACCACGCTACGCCACAAACAGAATGAACTCTTTGGGATTTCCTTACCTGGATGATTGAGCATACATCAAGTTAGCTTAAGGTTATTTTGCAAGCACTAGCAGGACAAATTCTCTTCCTCCGCCCTGTACCCTGTTTCATCTCCATCAAAGATGAGCCCAACCACGGTGGTGTCGTCTGCCCCCAACAGGCTCTGCTGGTCTTTGTAGTTGGTGAGGGCTTGGTTACCTCTTCACACCTGGCAGGGGTTGTTATCAGTGAGGAAGCCCTCTATGCTTCTCCTGTAGACCTCCTTGTCCTGTTTGATGTCTGTCCTCTGGTAGCGCTGTAAAGAGAACTGTCCCTCAGCCTGAAGGCTGAGTTCTGATCAGAGCCGGGCCTTCAGATTTCGTGCCTTATTAAAGTCCCCAGCAACAATATGGATGCCCTCCGGGTGCTCTCTTTGCTGTTTAGGTGTTGTTGGAGGTGGTTGAGTGGCGAGCTAACGTCAGCATTGCGGGGGCAGCTGTAAACAATGGTAACTATGACTACCATTAGCTTGCAAGGTAGAAGGGCCTGAACTGATTGGACATGAGCTCCAAGTCCCGTGAGCACTGACTGTATATAACTCTACTGTTACGGCACCAGTAGTCTCTCCACCCTTTACCTTACAGGAGTCTTTGTTGTGGTCCCGATGGTGTAGGCTCTGGCCCGATAACTCCACTGAGGCATTAAGGATTTTTGGATGGTGTCAGCACTCAGTTACAATCTGTAGACGACACGGTTGTAGTAAATCTCTGATTGTAGCTGTTTCGTTTGCAAGGGATCTGGCGTTGGTGTTGAAGATGGACAGAAGCGGGGTTTGTAGTGTTGTTTTCACAGCTGGACCTGATAGCCAGCTCTGCTTCTCCACTTTTGTTTCCTCTCCTTGCGCTGTCTGCAACGCTTGGCGCTCCCAACAATAACCCACGGAGCCCTGATGGTCTTGAAACTCAGGTGGAATAATGTCAGTCCAATCTAATGTAAAGGTTCAGGCTGAGGCCGATGTCGATTAGTTCCCGACAGCTGTAAGTAATCAGTGCATTGCAGGAAGAAAAAGAGAAATAAACAACACAAAAAGGGTACACAGTAGCTGGGAGCACTGTGCCCCTATACATCAGCACGTGCTGCCATCTTATATGGATAATGTTGTTTCTGACAGGAGCTGCAGAAGACCAAAGCAGAGCGAGAACGAGAGGGCAGTTCACCTTATCTGAAGGGCATCAACTCTCCTCGACTCCATCACCTCAGGGGCTCAGAGTCACCTCACTCCAGGTCAGTTTTAGCACCTTAATTAATAATTGACATTACTGATTAGTTCACATCAATATTTGTGCTTTGATTTGCAAAGCAGATATATAAAATGTAGATTGCATATCCCAAAATCAAATTCCAAAAAGACTTTTCCCATGATCTGTCTGTTACAGTATGTTTGATGCAGTACCAAACATATGTGTTTGTGGTACTGCAGTTTGTAAAGAAGAAAACACAAAGTTCTCAAATGGTTGGAAAGATTAATTTAATACTGATTGTTGAACTTAAAATCAGATTTTTGTCGCCATCTTTAGTAGGTCATCGGGATCTCCGAGGAGCCGGAGCAGCGACTCTCCTCGCCTCAGAGGAAGAGAATCTCCTCGGTCCAAAGCCAAGAAGAATCGGTCCAAAGGAAATGACTCACCTCACTCCAGAGGATCCCATGCAGCCGCTGCTAAAGTCAGCGACTCTCCCAGGCTGAGTGGCTCTCCTCGGTCAAAGAGCACCGATGCAGCTCGATCTCCAAAACTCAAAGGACCATCCGCTGCCTCTCCCAACAAGCAAGGCAGCTCTCCAATACAGAAGCCATCCGACTCGCCTCTGAGCGTCGGACGATCTGACTTCTCTCAGGTTAAAGGATATGGTTCGCCACGAGGCAGTGAGACCGACTCTCCTCATCTAGGGAGCAATGAGGAGTCTCCTCTTCAGAGCCAGAACTCCCCGACCCTGTCCAGATCCTTCGAGTCCTCACAACCAAGAACCCCTGACAGCCACCACCCCTCCCCACTTCCACCAGCCACCCAGCTGTCTGAGGATAACTCGGAGGTGGAGCAGAGGCGTGCCGAGGCTGAGCGGCTCCTGGAAGAGGCTGTGTCCTCGTGGAAGGAGGCGCAGGAGGTCCTGCAGGAGGTGAAGGAGCTCCAGAGCCAGACGCTGCGGCGACAGCGTAGGAGGACCTATGAGAAGATGGCATCGGCAGCAGCGGCCGCTGGTATACCTGCACCGAGCGGCGCGGCAGAAGAAATAGACACGCTCATCTCGCCGACATCACCAGAGGACAAGGAAGATTCAGAGACACCTGAACGAGGAGTTTGAGTGTTCAGCATTGACTTCTCAATGGAAGTAGCAGCGTTTCTTCAGCACGCAAACAGAAGCCTGCTTCAAATTCTGTCTCCATGTTTTAATCTGCAGACAGTGCACGTGACCACACAGAGCAGGATTGTTTCTGGGAGGGTTAATGGCTTAATCCTCCACAGTGCACTAAACAGGAAGTGTGTGTGTGTGGCAGATGTTTGACGCACACGTTGGACGGGGACCCTTTCCCCTTCTCTTCCTCCAATGGTGCTGCATGTTTATCTTCTTTCTCCGTCCTCCTGAAGGCAAAAAGATTTTCTGTTTATCTGTTGAACATTTTTGTTTTGTTTTTTTGAAGAAAACCTTTTCAAGATAAGATGTCAGCGTTTGTACATCAAGAAACTTTTTGAATTAGTCACTGAAGCACACTACGAGCGCAGAGGGGAGTCTGCTGGAAGTTTCCCCAGACTTTCACTCCGATAAAACATTCATGTATTTACTAATGTCATTGCTAATCTTCAAAGTTGTTGCTCTCTGCTTTCACTGTAGCAGAGATTCCTGTAAACGTCCTTCCAGCTCTTTTTAACCTCACAGGATTTTTGTAATCTGTGGATTTTTCTCAAAAATCAGGGAGTTTAATGTTAAACAAAGACATGAGAAGCAATAATGACACAAAGTCTTTACCTGTTCATGTGTTGCAGTTTACAAAAAAGAACTCAAACTCTGCATTCTGCAAAAAAGCGGAAATTTAATTTGCACACTTGAAGCCCAGCAGATGCTGGATAGCATCAACCAATAAACAGCTGACATATTTGTTGTACACAGTGAGACATTTGCTTTAATGAAACATACATGTGACATAGAAAAAGGCTCAATAAAGTCTAATAAACAAACAAACAAAAAGTGTGCCAGCACATCCACCAAATATAAGAAATACGAGCCTTTAATCATCTACACAATAAAGTTACTACTTCAGTATATTTACGTTCCTGTTTATCTCTTTAAATATTAGTGTAGATAATTTACTGTTAAAGCTCATAAATAATTTAGGAATATAATGGAGACTTAAAGATACAAAAATTACATGGAAATTGTATAAATCAGCAAAACTAGTTAATTGGAAAACAAGTAGGTAAACAAACCAATGAGAAGGATGAATGAATTTGTTGGTAACAAATGAATAAACAGTGGAACAGACACGTTAATCAAAGGTTAAAAGAAAATACAATTAGTAATGTCAGTTTGTGTTGCCTACATAAAAGATTTATTACATTTAGTGTTTTCAAGGCAATTGATTTGTTACCGTTTATTCATCAGGTTAAGTCCTTTGTAGTTTCTGTCCTCCAAATAAACCCATTTGGGTTTGTTGTTAATCATGTTCTGAATACGTATGTGCTGGCAGCTCAGGCATAAACATGCCCAACATGTGATGCATCTGTTAAATGTGTTTCACCAACAGAAATACCTTTCTGAGATTGTTTTTGTTCAGCTGCACGATAATAATCGCCCGTTTTTACCAGTTTATCAGTGTAGCGCCAGATCATCAAATATTTACAGGAACTTTAATATACAAAGAAATATTCATAATCTGTACTGTAAACTTTGTTGTGTCACTATGTGCTGAATACTCAGAGACTAATTTCACTTCAACAAAGCTCCACATTTATGCATTTATAAACTTTGAAGCAATGAAAACTGTAATGTTAGCTGCAGCCAAACAGTTCAGTCTCCAGTTAAAGTTTAACGTGTCCTGCTCATCTGCAGCATGACTCCTCACACTGCAGATACACACAGCAGCCATTTTATTGGTCAGATGGTGTCATTAAAAATGGCATCAACGGCACAAACGCAGTCGGGAGGTCCAGTTCAGGGACTCGAGTTAGTCTCAAATCACGAGACGCTACAGCATTGGAGATTTTTATACCAGACTTTCACTTTAAGGTCCTGTCTCTTTGAACAGCCCCCAAAACCCCTGCAGAGGTGCAGCTCCCAGGGCACAGAGCTTTACCTCATTGTCAAAGGTTTACGTGAAATTCAAACTTGTACTTCCTCTGTAGGTCCTGGTACTGAAAGCTTGACAGCTTGATTTGTGGTTCCTGTTGAACAGATTTTATTTCTCTTGATCTTTTTGCACATTTGAGCACTGAAAGACTAGATCACGCCAGAAATCTTTGGACTATGAGAAAAGATTCTGATGTAGTTTGAATGACTGCACCTTGTTCCTTCACGTTTGTTAAATTATGGAATACATTATTTAAATGTTCTTTTTCTGATGTAAATCTGTATGGTAATGTTTTTGAATCATTGTAAACAGCATTGCTTTCGAGGTAAATGGCACCAAACGAACACTGATGATTTTCTTGTGGGGAGCATCCAGGGCTCGTCTTCACATGCAAACTACAAATAAGCTAAACTGGTGGAGGGATGAGAGTGTTCACCAGACTCTGTTCATCTCTTTTATTTGTGTTTACAGACAGCAGGAAGTATCCTGTCAACATGTCAGCTCTTTATGATTTAGGGCTTTTGGACCATTAAAGCTTCCATACTTTAGGCTGACATCATCATACTGTCCACATTTATTCATAGACATCGCGCTCAGCTCCAGGTGTGTGCGCTTTATGGTCATGAATTTCATAGACAGCTGTGGATTTCATATTTTTAGGTCTTTTTGTATCGAGGGTAGAAACAGCCAAATTCAGAAATATACATATATATTAGGGGTGCAACGATACACAAAATTCACGGTTCGGTTCGATACTTTGGTGTTACGGTTCGATATTTTTTCGATACAAAAAAGAAATGTTCATGCCTTTTTAATTTGTCATTTATTAAAATTATAAATATATATTTTACTCAAAAGTACAGTTTTTAAATTTAATGTTGCTGAAACAAAAGTAATTAAAAAATAAATATATCTCAGGGCTCTCAAAATTTCAAAATCCCTGGTAGCCCTTCGGGCAGGGACTCTTCAGTTTTTGGTAGCCCAAAATAAATTTAAGTAGCCCGAATAAAAAAAGAGCAATTTTTTGATTGATGTTTTGTTTCCTGTTTTGTTTCCTTTACAATATTATACATTAAAGTATAATATTGTAAAGGAAACAAAACATTAATCAAAAAATTGTTGAAAAACAAATTACAACATTGTATAAAAATTACAATCATCAACTCAAATACTTGGTTCTAATTGAACAGAAATTTCTATGAACTTGTAAGAACTGTGTAGGACATGAATCAGTATTTTTAGTCATATTTTTAGTATGTTATTTGCAATTGGTGTTTGTTCTGGGAAAGATATTGCAGACTGAGCAATAATGCATTTCTTGCATTTCTCATGGGTTCTAATGGGGGCCTTTCTTAAAATGACTGGTCCCAGTAACAAAGGCGCTTGTCGACTCAGAAATCGAGAGAAAACCAACAACACACCCGGCAGAACATTATGTTATTTACACGGGTGCACATAAGTGGTCCGCATGTGCGCATTCGCTGTCAAAATAAAAGACGCGCACCAGATAAGAAGTTGCAACGCGCGTTTGCGTCCATATAAAAGGCACTGTTTTTGTCCGCTAGAGTGGGATTTTCACGGCACATTCTGCACCACATCTCTGTGCGTTCATCATTTGTTTGAAGCCAGCTCACCTCCTGCAACCACTTTTCCGAGAATACGCGCTTCTTTTGTGGTTCGGACTCCTTCTGACATTTCTTTGGAGGTGGAGGAACACAGTAATTGCTTAAAGGAGCTTCTTCGACATCTTTAAGAGTTCTAAACAAATGTCTGTCCTCCTCCAGAAAATCTTATGTACGCAAACACGCGTTGCAACTTCTTATCTTGTGCGCGTTTTTTATTTTGACAGCGAATGCGCACCTGCGGACCACTTATGTGCAGCCCTGGTTATTTAGCTCGTCATATTGCAGCCACAGAAATTCTTTTGTCCATGAAACCATAAAGCTGCACTTTCTTTTTGCCTTATAGTCTGATTTGTCATAACTTTTCCGTTTTGTGGTAAGCTTTTCTTTGGCTGTCACTTCTTCACCCTGACCTGTCTTATTTGGCTCAGCAGAACTAAAATATATATCCTGCTGCTTTTACACACGCACTCACATAACTCAGCGATTCTCTGCGCGATCAACCTCTCACATGTTTAAGCTGCGGGAGATTTCACTTGTCATGTTTGCATAGTAAGCTAACGATTGATAAGACGATGTCAGAGGAATTGGTGCGCAAATTATCATCACTCACCAATCAGTGCTGTCGCTCTCTATACACAGTTCGCGCGATTGCAAAGTGAAAGCAAAAAACAAGCGCAAATTCAAACGCGATTTCAATATGTCACATATTGACAGTGGCTCACCGATGCCAATGACATAATTACCCAGCTACATTTCCGAAAGAATGCAAAAGCATTGACATATATTTTTCCTTCCTACAATAGCCGACGGGCAGGGCAGAGATAGATTTTGGTAGCCCGACTGGAAAAATCGCTAGCCCCGGGACGTCGGGCTAGCGATTTTGCGAGCCCTGTATCTGATTGAGGAATCACTCATCTTTGGAAAAGAGAGTTTATTACAGAGAAATGGCTCTTTCCAAAATAAAAGCTATACTATCCGCTTCTTCTGGGCTATATTCTCAGCAGCATATTAAACATATCAGGTCCCCATAAGGAGAATCATGTGCTAACGGCTGTCTAAATGACTCGGGTAAAGTTTGTAGCATGCGTGCTTGTTGTTTTTGTCTGCTTCCACTTGTCTTTGCACTAGGATGATGTCGGAGTAAATGTGCAGTCATATTCGTTGTGTTCCCACTAGTGCTGTCAGCGTTAATCTGAAATGACGTTAACGCCACAACACGGCAAATCTCCGTTAACGAGCTACCGCGGATCGCCCCGTGCGTGGGGCTGGACGGCCAACACGTTAACGAGCTAACTGCGCTAACGCACTAGTTCCCACCCATGTAATTGAGCATTGCGTGGCACATCCAACATACTGTTTTACTTTAGTCCATGACGCGCTTACCTTCAGGGTCATACGTCACATGAAAACCAAAATAGTTCCAAAGGCCAGATCTGAATGAGGGTGGGGGAGGTTCAGTTTGCCATGTTGCAAGGAGAGCTTAACTTCTGTCTTGCTAGCTTGCCCTGCGCTCAGTGGATCTGCGTTCGACTACTCCGCCTAGGCTTTACTGTCGAGCGCAGATCCACTGAGCGCTCAACACAGACAGCATCGTCAGAAGAAAAGTCGATAAAATAAATTAAAAATTTTGTATTGTTCGATACATATGCGTACCAAACTGAAAGCACTGTATCGAACAGTTCAATATCGATACGAGTATCGTTGCACCCCTAGTAGCTACACACCACATCGGTGAGTTCATCCAAATCACAAGTGTTCTCTTGAAACCAGGACCAGTCAGTGCAATCAAAACACCCCTGAAGGGCAACACAACTGTCTTTTGTCCAGACATTAGTCCGCTTCACACAGGCCTTCTCCCTCCTAATCACAGATCTGTAGGCAGGGAGGAGGTGAATAACATTGTGATCCGAGGAACCTAGCGCAGGTCCGGCCACAGACTTATATGCCCCCTTAATTGGTCCATAACACAAATACAGCGTTTTATTATGCCTTGTAGGACAAGTGACATGTTGAAATAAATTGTTCAATGATTTCTTGAGATTACAACTGTTAGAATCACTAAGAATAAAAATTAGGAGCATCCAGAGAGAGAGTCTGCAGGTTGTGTACCACTTTAAAAATGGTGTTGGCAGTAACTTTAACGTCAGCTTTAGGATGAATGCAAACCACAGCGCCCAAGAGTCTTTTGTTCTTTTTCAATCAAACAGACAGACAAACAGACAGACAGCAATTCAGTCTCTTTGTTTCCACCCATTGTGTAAAGATGGCTGAAAATAGCACAAAGTGAAACTCATCAGGTTAACCTCAAGTTTAAGAATGACACCCTCAGATTCAGGTCATATGACACAAACCCAGCTGCACTATTGGCCTAGTGCCCAGTGTGACTGACACACACACACACACACACACACACACACACACACACACACACACACACACACACACACACAGAGAGAGAGAGAGAGAGAGAGAGAGAGAGAGA
>NW_024584486.1:14965-16025 GCF_018398535.1 Haplochromis burtoni
GAGTCTGCTCTGACCCTTCCTGTAAAGAGCATCAGTGTTGTGGCTCCAGTCCAGCTTTCTAGGTTTGTTAATATTTCAGGTGGATGCGCAACCACCAATCGCACAACAACTTCAAACAATGACAGGAACGCAGCTGTTTGTGACGGTAACACCAGTAACAACAACCGTTTAATAAACGACAGCAGATCTGTTGTTCGCCGTCCTATGGAGATAGAGGAGGTCAGGTGACACCAAATTTCATCAGGTACAGGCACGAAGCTGAACAAACAGGGAATGAGTATCAGGAGGGGTGAAGCAACAAAGTGAGGTGGGGTAGTACGAGAGGAGAGGAGGAGTAAAGGAGGTCGAGGCTTTGAACAGACGCCGCGGGCTCCGAGTCCCAGCGAGCACGTTTCCCCTCCCCCATATCCTCACTAATCCCTCCAGTGAGAACAGGCTGTAACGCCGAACGAGCACACTGGCCTCTTATGTGTGTGTGTGTTAATAAAACATGGAATAACCCCGCCCCCACCTCCTCGCGGCTGTATTCGGTGGGCGAGCGAGCATTATAACTCAACGAGAGAGAGAGCATTAATAATTTACTGAACATGAATCAGAAGTCGCGGCCGCTGCAGTCTGAGTGAATAACCCAGTTTAAGCACGCACACACCGTCACACAGACAAACAGCAACAAAGCGTTTCCTGTTTCACCTTCTCAGGTGGGAACAAACAAAGCAGCCCATCTTATCTTAATGACCTTTTTCCTACTATGGCGGCGCGTGTAGACGCAGCGACCTCACGCTCTCCTGAAAATGCGGTGTTTTGTTCGTCAAGTAAGTGTCTTTCTGCAAGTGTTTCTCGCCAGTCCACGTCGGAATATGTGTACAGTCGTCAGGCTCTCTTACACATTCGGAGAAGCAAGATTTGCCAAGTTTTGAACACTAACGTTGAGATGCTAAGGGAGATAGGACTTCTGCGACAGCCTGCTAGCTGGCCTAGCAACTCACCGGACTCACCTGCTACCCCTTCCTGGGCAAGGAGGCGTCGAAAGCGGTGCGCTAGGACAAGGAAGCGGGGCAAG
>NW_024584487.1:0-16022 GCF_018398535.1 Haplochromis burtoni
CTTCCCACTGTTGCCAAAGTGCTTGCTCATAGGGGGTCATATGATTGTTGGGTTTTTCTCTGTATCTATGAAGCGCCTTGAGGTGACTTATGTTGTGATTTGGCGCTATATAAACAAAATTGAATTGAATAAAGTGCAATAAACTACAAAAAAGTTAACATATATTTCTAGTTAGAGAAATTTAAGAGGCTTATCCCACAAAACTTTAAATGCAAAATTGTTCCCCACCACAGGAAATTTATTTTGAGTGTGTTCATAGTTTTATTTTTGAAATACACCAATTTTTATATACTGCAGGAAAAACAAAAATAAATATTATAATGCAAATTTCCAAAAAAACCCATATGCATCAAAATAAACTATATTGCACTAGCAGTGCAATATGAGTCCTAAGAATCCCAGAAACGACACAGAAAGTCATAAAGTCAAACATAACTTTTAAAAACACCAGTATAGGCTCATAAGGCCCTGTTAGTTTAAAAAAAAAAAAAAACAGAAAAGAAACTACATTTCCGCAAAATGACATCACTTCCGGTTTTGGGCAGGTCATGGCGGACATGCGATAGTTCACGCTGATGGACATAGGAAGTGTTACAAACAGCTGTTCGGATCGGCAAAGCGTGTTTCTGGAATATTATGTTTGTGTTGCTGCAAGCGCTTTTTATGCAGTTTTTGCAAAGCTATATGTGGAAGGAAACTGTGACTTCGGACAAGTTGATGGCATAAGATGTAAGTACAACTCCTCCGGTTTCATATGCAAAAAAAAATGATTGCGCTAGCTTATGTGGTTGCAGTGCTACCGGGATTTAAAAATAGTTATGCAAAACGGAGCATGCCCGCTCTGACCGGCTTTGAAGGATTAAGCAGAAGGAAAAACAAACTAAGAAAAAAGGTAAACTGTCATGATAAGCATTTCAGAGTTTTCTTCTATTTTTGTGTCCATGTCCAAAGCAAAATGTTCACGAAAGGCACTGGAGCTGAGGAAACTCGTACTCAAATTCAGAAACAGTTCAGGGGGCCGGCCCGGAGGTTGACAGCACAACAGTCCATACCAAAACAGTTCAGGAAGTTAACCCATAGGTCGATGTTACCAAATTTCAGAAAGTTCTGAAAGCCGACCGCGGAGCCAGCAGTGGCAACGAAACACTTCTGGAGGCCGACTGCGGAGCCAGCAGCCAAGATGGAGCAGCTCTTGAGGTCGAACGCGGAGCCAGCAGCAGCGACAAAGCAGTTCTGGAGGCCGGCTGTGAGGAAAGTGGCGGAACTACAAACCACAGCCTTGGTCAGCACTGGTTCAGTAGCTACATTCAGTAGCTTTAAAAACACGAGAAACTGTTTTCAATTCTGAACTGGAAACAGCAGAATCTGTTCTTGTAGTTCCAGACTTAGCAAGAGCTCGTGGCAAAGAGTCCATCTCACTCACTGAGATGGAAGAATCTAGAGTGGAACCGTACATCCTGGCACTGGGATTTCTTCAGCGGGTGGCGAATCCTCATTAACAGAGTTGGGCAGCTGCTTCGAGGAAGTCCAGGGTTCTGAGCATGGTGAAGAGAGACGGTGCCGCAGACGGTGCTTCTTCCTGAAAGCGGGAGAGGCGAAGGAAAATGAGAGTCTCTGAGCAGCAGTGACTGGCTCCTCATCCTCTGACCACATTCCTGCCAAGCATGAGGCAGGTGAGGGGTTGTCAGAACAGGACGTGAAGGAAGAGGGATTCTGATGCTGTGACTGCAGCTGCTGCAGCAGTGCCGTGGTAAGCTCCATCTGCTGCGGCAGTGGTGAAGAGATGGAGAGCGCAAGCTCACCAGCCCTGACTTGCACCATCCAGAAAGCTATAGAGCTGCCCAGCCCAGTATCCGTAGAAAACCTAGTTAGCCGAGGTTTGCTCCGAATAACAGCATCTACCGCGCTCAGCCTAACTGCCATGGTTCTCAAATACTTTTGCATAATTGTTATTATGGTTTCAGGCTGGTTTCACTCATTATGCATGAACATCACATCCACAACACTTTGGATTTTGTTGAGAAGGTGAGAGATATCATTATGGTGAAACCATGGTTAGATCTCTCCTCACTTGCATCCCAGTCACGGAAGTGTTGGCGGTAGTTCTTAAGAGATCCAGCAACAGGACTACTCTCAGCATCGTTTGTTTTTGGAACTGTGTCTTCATTCCACCTACTTCACAAACAAGGGCCAGTTCTACAGACAGAAACATGGGTGTGCTATGGGTTCCCCAGTTTCACTCATTGTGGCCAATTTATACATGGAAGAAGTGGAAAAGAGAGCTTTGCTATCCTACCCTGGAACACCACCAAGCCATTGGTTCAGATATATGGATGACACCTAGGTGAAAATCAAATCTCAGGACGTACCACAATCTACGGATCACATTAACTCGGTGAACCAACACATCAAATTCACCAGGGAGGATATGAAAAGTGGGAGATTAGCATTCTTAGACTGTGAGATTTCCATCAGTAATGGGGCCCATCTAAAAGCTGATGTGTACCGTAAACCTACACATACCGATCATCCACTGGAGCAAAAACTGGGTGTCATCAGGACACTACAACACAGAGTGAACACCATCCCCACAGACACAGCGACCAGGGAAGCAGAAGAACATCATATTAAGAAGGCCCTGAGTAAATGTGGTTATCCCAGCTGGACTTTTGTCAAAGCTGGGAAGGCGCCAAAAGAAAGTTCCAGCCGATCCAGGAGAGATGGACAACCGCTGCCTAAGTGAAAACCTGTGGTGATCCTCTATGTGTAAGGAGTATCGGAGAAGTTGAGACGCATTTTTTCTAAACATTGTGTCTCTGTGGCTTTTAAACCCCAAAACACGCTGCACCAAAACTTGGTCCACCCCAAGGATTGGGTCCCCCGACACAAACAGAGTAACAGTGTTGGGTCTGCGTATGCATGTGCAAGTGTGTGTGTGTGTGTGCGTGTGTACGTGTATGTGTTTGGGGGGTGCGATTGTGTGATCTCCTTCTCACCAAAACGGTCATAAAAGCAGGAAGCCTACCACACAAGAAACAGATCTTTCAGATAGGATGTGCCTATAATAAAGCCTCCCCCAGCACCAGAGTAGCTGGAGAGTTGGTCAGAGACAAAGGAATGTCTTTGATCATGCTGCTTGAACTAAGACTTTACAAATTTAAGAAACACAATGACAACATTTAACAATTTGACTCCAACAGTCTCCCCTTTTGTCATTATGTACTTAAATTTCAACTTATGTTAGATTTTCAGTTACACAAAGCTCCTCACGTCATTCACCTCCTATTGCAGTAAAAGTTCAGTTACTACACGTGTTAGCAACTACCCTGTTTCTCATTGATCTCATACACAGTAAACTACATCCTGCAAGTAAACAAATGAATGTCATCAGTCAAACAAGGATCAACATTCTCAAAAGAATATGCCACTACAATCCAACTGTATACAGACATAGGCATTCAAACACATCAGTTGATTTTGTTTGTCCATGTGGCTTTCAGCTAACTTCAAAGCTGTAGCCTGGTCAACACTCCTGTTTATGACCCCTATCAAACCCCCAAATATTCTCACTGTAGGCATCCTGTGGGGGTTAGTCAACTGGTGAATCATCTGAATTTACAACTCTTCTCCTTCCCTGTTGTCACTGCAGAAAAAGTTTTTTAAAGGAAATTGGATCAAGTTGTTTATGGTCTTCTCCCCCCTTTTTGAGTCATGTCCACCCATGGCTCAAAACTTCAACCAGTTTAGACAAGTGTAGGTGATGTAAATGTTTACATCTCTCCTCGCAGAGGGGCTTCTCTGCAGAGCACCAAAGTCTGCATGGCAAAGTGACACCTTTAGGTGATCTTGATCCCTGGGAAAAGTAATGTCAGCTATTTCCCAGTCTCCTAGCATCTGTGCTGTACACAGAACCACAATTCCATCGCTGAACTTGCTCTCTGCGCCATTGATTAGTGCTTGGCACGCTCCTTCATCCCTCAGGTTCTCATGTTCCAACGCTGCGGACGATTTAGGGCAGAGTACATCATACACCCTAGTTGTCTTCCTCAACATCAAATCTCTTTCACTCCTTTTGGATGTTTGCTGTTCAAAGTCTTCTCTCAACGATCTTCTGGAAGCCCAGTAGCACAACCCACTCTGGTTTGTCAGCTGTCCTGCAGATGGTCCCTGCTTCTCACTGGTCCTCTTGAAGCGTCTCTCCTGGCCTCAGCTTCCATCTTGTTGATGATCTCCTCACGACACCTGCAAATTTAAAAAATTGACACTCCTCTTTTGCCACACGGCTCTCGCCATGTGTCAACTCCCACACAATGAGACATGCACAAGAATGTCGCACATTCTCTCTGAAAAATTGTCCATTCTCGGAGCAGCTCCACTCCACTCCAAACGTGTAACGCTGTTTAAAAACATTAGTCAGCAGTTAAATGTTAAGATCTGTTTAACTCCCAGCTCCACCCGGAGTCTGTATCCTAGAAGACAGTCTTTAAGTTAAAACAACTTCACATTTCCAAACAACTGTAGCTCATAAGAGTAATAAAGTATTCAGCAACACAGAGACAATTATCATTGCAGGTTTATTCTAGATCATTAAACCCCTACCCTTTTTTTTTTCCATAAATTGCTCCAAATCATGAATCATCTCAACTTCATTCCACATTGTAATCAGTGACTTTCCTTAAATTTGTCACTCACTATGAGCTCAATAGTGGTCAGATAATGAGCTCCATATTAAACTATTCCACAATCACTGCACATCTGTTCAATTGTCACTTGTCTGTCTGTGCTGAATTCTTTACAAGCACTCTTAAAGGAAAACAAACATTAGCCAAATACACGGATCATCCTGGAGGTCTGGCTTAGGTCAACAGGTTCCAGGGGTGCTATAAAATGTCATAAAGTTAACACTCTGCTATAAAAAGAAGTAACACTGGTTTCAACACAATATATCTCACACTGTATTCACTTCTTCCCTGTAACAATCACATTTTCTCAACAACACAGTGTAATTGCATCACTAACACACAGCCTCTAAACACAGTTCCCTTGACACAAAAACCCAGTAATCCTGTGGTAGAAAAACATCAAGTTGTATGTCCTACTGTAAATCACAAGATTAACCCTCTGTGGTACAAAAGTAATGTAAATGTTAGCCCTGCGCAGGTGTATACACACTTTCTCACAGTGACCTCTGTGAGCAACACAAGGTAGTGAACAACACACCCTTGGTAAATTCACAAACACTGAGAAATATTACAGCTAAAAGGCTTAAATTTGCAGAGTTCACATAGTCATGTGACCCAAGTTTCCTCTTGTCGTCTCCTGCTCCTGCAACAAGAGACACACACATATAGATACATCCACCCCTTCTCACATCTGTGTGGGGGTTAACCTTGCATAGTGGTCAAGTCAGTCAAGCTTTGGTCAGTCCAGTCAGTCCCTATTTTTTTTTCTTCTGTTGAAATCTCCCAATTCTTTTAATCTTTGGGCTGAAGGAAGGACAATACTCGGTGTATAAATGCTCAATCAACAATCATTTATTTCCATACAATTCAACACAAAGAGCATTAAAACGTCCGGACGGGAGAGATGCTGCCAGAGGGTCAGGCACATGTCTCAAAATGGTGGCGAATTTCACAGCCTCTTATAGCTTCTGACGACCCCCACCTAGTCATAAAAGCTGCATCTTCACATGTTTTTCTAATTCTTAGCGAGACTGGCTCCTGACCTTGGCTCCCTGTCTTTCTGCCCTAAAAAAGGTGGGGGTATGGAATGTGGTTTATCTCTTCTGCCCTAGACACCAAGTCTCCTGCTTACAACCTTCTTTTTATGATTCAACAATAAAGCATGTCAAGAAAACAGTGTAATACATTCACAGCCGATCAAGGATACAGAGTGATGCACACTTATCTAATGAACTACAAAATGATTATGTTCTTTTAACCCAAAAGTATAATGGGAACTAAACTACATACACAGCACACCATCTAAACTTAAAGGATAATATATGTCCTACAGCTGTTATCATAATTCAACTACCTTGCCTACGGGCATAAAATAGCATATGTTTTACTAATAATCTTCACAATTCCCCCTTTGATCTCTTTTCTCAAAGAGATCACTTACAACACGCACTCCAGGGTTGCAAGGTCCACGTCTCCCCCATCCTCAGGCTCATCCCTCAACAGAGGCATCATGACCCCTGGGCCCTCCGGCCCCGAGGCTATGGCCCTGTCAATGAGACGGATTACCAGTGCTCTGAGGCAAGGGATGAAACAACAACCACATATTGTTAGGACCGCAGTAAAAACAGACAGTGAGACCATAATTGACATAACAAAACCTTTCCATTGCCCAAAAACAGAAGTCATCCATTCCTCCAGCGGGTTCTCAATACCTGAGTGTTCATGCATATTATGGGCCAGAGTTCGCAGCCCCTCCAGTGCCTTGGTTATCAAGCCATCTGGAGCAGTATTATTGGGAATAAAAGTACAACACATTTGTCCGAACATTGCACAGACCCCCCCTTTTTCAGCCAGAACCATATCCAGCGCCATCCGGTTCTGCACTGCCATTAAAGAGGTGGGACCTAGTTGCTCCGCTAACCCCTCAATCGCATCACGCGTCAAGTTTGCCAGCCGGAGAATGTTATAATGCACATAATTAATTCTATCCACATTTTTGTTGGGGGTGACGGGAAACAAGGCAGAAATCACTGGGATGTTTTCAAAACCGGCTGCTATCTGATCTACTAATTTATACTCATTGGGGACGCCGCACAGAACACCAATAGAATCTATATACGTGGGTGAATTAGCAGTTAGATCAAACGACCAAGAAGATCCTTTAGACAATACCTGACGTCTGCGCCTAATCGTGAGTTGCGCATTACCATTCATCACCACGGGTTTAACCTTCTCCCCTATTATCAATAGAGGCGCTCCTAGTCTGACCATGGCACAAACACCAAACGCTTCTTTTGGTATTCGCACATGCAGACTCCCACCTCCACAATAATAGTACAAACCAGCTCGAGCCCAAGTCCCAACGGTCGTGGCGCCCGCACGCGAGGCATCCCCTCTTCCTGGATACGTCACCGTACACCAGTCAGCCGGGATCTCTCCAGCGTCATACTCCTGCTCTCCAAGATCGTCTGTAAAATTAAATCAAGTGTAATTAGCTCTCCTGGGTGTAAACGGTCCGGGGACGGTATCATTATCTATGGGGGGAAATAAAGCAGACAATGGCGCACATTTTCCTGAAGATACTGCTCTCCGAGTGAGTCGGAGCATGCAATCAAAACCCCACTGATCCTCTGGATACAGAGCTGCTGGTTCAGTGAATAAGTGTGGGCGTGCCGTGGCGCATGCCACATAATCAGACACATTTTGCTCTTTCGCGTTTGCAATCAGCCAATCCAACCACAGGTTGCTGTCCCCATACCCTGTGGCACGGGACATCAGCTGTTGGGGTTTCCATTTCGTATAGTCCACTTTTGTTACCTTAGAGTCGGAAGGGGGGGCTCTCTCCGGTGCGGTGTTGATGCTGGATACATTTTCGGGTGGATCTTTAAAATTTATCTTTATCACGCCCATCGGGTCTCTCCCTGTAACATCTACGCCTAATAGTAAATAAAATACTTTATCGGCTTTACTGTATCGCTGAGGTGTAACCCGTCACCCACCAATAGACATTGTAATGGGATTTTGACTGTTACTAAAATCACGCTGAATCGCAAACCCTTCCCATCGGCCCCGTGAGTCCCACCCTGGGGCTGTGTAGGCTGTCACCATATCCCACACCGGACACGGGCGATTCCCCAAGACAGTGGGCTGGCCTATAAGGCATGCACTAGTTAGCCGCAGGTCATGACATATCCAAACTTCCTACCCCCGCCAACTAGCCCTATCATACCCACACTTTATCACGGAACAAAGATCAAAAGTGAAGGCTGTTGTGGATCCTCTAACGTAATCCACCTCTATGCCTCCATAGTGTAACAAACAAGGATCCGATCTCTCACCTACCTCGCGCTCAGGTCTGGGCCCTGTTTCAGGAAGCCGGTTTAGAAAACTCAGAGTGAAAAACGATACTCAGGGTTGAGTAACCCCGAACTGTCCAACTCGGAATATTCGGTTTCAGAAAGGCTGATAACAATTAGTTCAGTCAACGCGGAGTTGCTTTAACCCCAAGTTAAGCGCGCGCACGAGGATACATAAAGCCCTGATTAGTGGAGCACAGATTAAGCGAGTCACCATGGAGACGGAGGGAAAGAAGGCGCGGTCAATGTATTTTACAGCGCTTGAGGCCGAAATTCTGATGGCAGCATATGCCGATAACATGCAAATTCGCGGAAAAAAAGTAACACAGCCTCAGCTGCAAAAGAAAGGGAGCATGCATGGCAAAACATAGCCGACAGAGTCAATGCGTGAGTGTTAATTTAAACATTGATCTAGGGATTTCCACCCATTTAACACGTTATTTTATTATATTTTATTTTATTTTTTATTTCATACATTTTATTTTGTGATGTGATGTGAGCGCAGGTGCAACCCAACAGGCCCCAAACGTTCCTGGCAGCAAGTAAAAATGAAATATAAAAATATAGTCCAAACAGGTAAGGTGTAATTGTATTATGAGCCATAGTGCTTGGTCTGTTTGTCCGATGTAAATCAATTGCAGTTAGAGGCTACATTAATTTCCCCTCTGTAAGCACTTATTGAAATTATCTGAGCACATTACAAGTACATATTTGCTTACTCTGTATGCTCAAATGTGACCCGTTATAGCCAACAGAAAAAAAGCGGAGGCCCGAAAAACAGGTGGGGGTCCTCCACCACCACCACTCACAGAGGCTGAGCAGTTGGCTTCCACATTTGTGATAATGTTGGCAGCATCACATATGATCTTCACAGTGCAGAGAACACAAATTAGCATCCATTACTATAATGAAATAATTTGTTAGTTTGAAATGCTACAGGGAACTATGTACCTGTACATTAATGCTGTGGAAAGACTTCCTGTTCACATAGTCTCCTTCATTTACTGAAGGAGCAATGATTGGAATGTGAGTGCCATCTATACAGCCAATCACGCCTGGGAACCGTGAAATAAATGTAAAATTTAAGTAGTAGTTCAAGTATCACCACATCATGAATTAAGTTTTGTTCATCCTGACTACCTGCAATTTTGTGGCATCCCTCTTTGATAAATCTTGTGGGTCTATGACCGGGGAACACCACAAACGAGTACAGGAGACGTTTCAGTGCAACTGTAACATTCCTGACTGCCCGACAGACGGTAGCCTTGGAAACGTGCTCAGCGTCACCAATATTATACAGAAAGCTCCCGTTTGCAAAAAACCGAAGTGCAATACAAATAATATGTACAGAACTGAGAGGATGTCCGCGATGTGTCACATGAGCAATATTAGGCCTGAGGATGTTATTCAAATAAATTATAGATTGTGCTGAAAAACGGTAACGTTCACACAGAAAATCATCAGGAAATGATAAAATGTCCGAACGCGCTCTAATCACTCTCTCCCGGCGGAGAGCTCTGCGGAGAATTTAGGCTTCAACATCTACTGGCTCTTCAAGGAAGGAGCACGCCATGTCTGACACTTCCTACAGTCAGGTTTCCGACAAAGAGGCAGAGAAGGTCAGGGTTAGTTGAAGTAAACCTGCTAGGGGGCAGGTTAGCTTCACGGAGTGGCAGGTTAGCTTCACGGAGTGTGTCGTCATAGTAACTCACTCAGAATTAATCTAAACCCGCTTTGTGAAAACGAAAACCCAGAGTTTTCGTTAACTCAGGGTATACTTACTCAGAGTTTGCACTAAACCGGCTTCCTGAAATAGGGCCCTGGTCACCTCAGGATCCGCTAGAGGAAGAGGTGTTGGATGAGTTCTGAAGCTGGGCAATTCACATAACAGAAAAATAGTAGTTACCACACCAATGATGATCATGGTTAACACTCCCATCAACAAATATCTAAACCCTCGAACGGTAGTTATCATGTCAGTGTAGTCAATCACAATTTCGTGGCCTGGTCTTTCTGGCAAAGGAAACTTACCCATTTCTGGTTTCACGGTGGGCTTTGGATTGTATTGTCCACAAATCAGGCATGTTCTCACGTGTTCCCTTACCATATTTTTCATGTAGGGATGCCACCAATAACACAAGTCCCTCTCCATTTGAGCTACTCCTACATGTCCTAGCCCATGAGCTTCTTTAATTTTCTCCTTGGCCATTCCTGCCGTGAGTACTGGCCGCCCGTCGGGTCCTCTCCACAATCCTTCTGATTTTACAGCCCCTCTCTCCTGCCACACCACCTTTTCCTCAGGCGAGGCTCCCTCCTTGCGCCTTTTCGATGTCCTCTCGCTGTTGGGCTGGCAGGTCTCCCCATTCCATACCCATACTTACCATTTGTTTTCCTCCCTGATAGCCTGCCTCCCGTTTTGCTTCCTCGTCGGCTGCTCTGTTCCCTTTGGCCACCCAAGTGTTAGACTCGTCATGCCCTTTACACTTTATGATGGCCACCTCCAGAGGTTCTTTCAGAGCGTCCTCCAGCTGTCTCATCTCCTCCTCGTGTTTGATCGGTTTATTTGAGGCGGTTCTGAATCCAGCCCTCCTCCATTGCCCCAGTTCCACATGTGCTGCTCCAAACACATATGCTGAGTCTGTATAAATGTTAACTCTTTTTCCTTTCCCTAATCTCAGAGCTTCTATCACTGCCACAAGCTCTGCTCTCTGCGCTGATTGAGGCCCTTCCAGTGTTCCTGATTTCTCCACATGCAGCTGGTTTCCGACTCCTTTCACCACTGCATAACCTGTTTTCAATCCTTCACTCGGATCCCTAAAACAACACCCGTCTGTGAAATAATAATTTGCCTCATTCACCGGTTCTGTTCTCAGATCTGACCTTACTTTCTCCTCAACCTCTACTATTTGTGCACAGTCATGAGGTGTCCCCCCTCCCATTTGGTCTGCCATGTTGATCCCTTCATGTGTGAAGGTCAAGTTTGGAGACTCCAGAATCTTAGTCAGTCTCTGTTGTCTCAGTGGGGTCATTGTGAATGCCTGTGAGTTCACATAGGCCACCACACTGTGTGTTGTTAGCACTTTCAGTGGGTGCCCTCTCACAACATGGCCACTTTCTGAATGATTTTTGCTACCCCCGCTGCATGTTGTGTGCACGTGGGGTGTCTTTTTTCCATAGTATCCAGGCCAATGCTGATATACATCAGCACCCGTCTCCTTCCCCCTTTTTTCTGAAACAAAACACCATTTACCACTCCATTTGTTTCAGAAACATCAACCAAGAAATCAGAGTTATAATCGGGGATTGCCAAATCTGCTGCACGAGACAGGGCCTGTTTTAGTTCAATGAACCGCATTTCAGCTTCAGTGGTCCAGTTCAGACTAGCTGTGAGGTCTCTCATGCCGTGTTCTTTCACCAAATCCCGCAGAGGTTTGGTTTTGCCCACATAGTCAGGAATGTAGTGTCTACTGTAACCTGTAAGTCCGAGACATGACAACATTTCTTTAACAGTACGTGGCTGGGGGTGTGACATAATTGTTTCCCTCTGGGATGCCAACATGCCCACCGTCTGCATCGCTACCACACGACCTAGAAATGTAACTTCAGTTCTGACAAGTTGAAGTTTGTCTCTACTTACTTTAAAGCCTGTTTTGGCCAGCTGACGAAGCACAGTCATCGTTGCTTGAAAGCAAGCATCAGCTGTTTTAGCAGCAATCAGCAAATCGTCCAAATACTGGATCAGTATCTTTTGCTTGATGACCCTCATGTATTGCCAACGACACGTGGGGAACTGCTTCATCTCCCATTCTATACCAACTCATCTGATCTTCAGGGAGCGCAACAAACGCTGCCACTCCAGCTGAACCAACATAAATGTCCTGAGAGTTAAGCTCCCAAGCTTTCTCACCTAAACACTCATTAAATAGATCCTCAAACCACTCAGTATGCTCGCGATTGTAAAACAAGGTCACGTGGTAGGGGTCACGCGGGGGTGAATAAACAGACATGGACATTATCCAGGGACGCCAGAGTTGGTACTGTTCCAGAATTCCATCTGATGTGGTCAGTCGCGCCCAGTAAATCTGTGCTGTGCGTTCACAATCCTCCGACAACAGCCACTGTCCCCTCATTCCTGATTGCAAACAGGACAGCTGTGTGCCATCTTTCAAAGTCACTGTTAATCCATCAGCTCCACACATGATAGTAGCTCCAAGCTTAATGAGCAGGTCCCTGCCCACACTTCTTTCTTTCTTTCTTTCTTTGCATTTTGTTTCCATCCTCAGCAAAATGACGACATTTCAAAAAAAAGGTTTTTAGACTGGATAACCTTGTTCAATCCTTTTACACAGAGACTCGCTTTTTGATTGTCCCAAATAAGTGGCTTTCTCCCGAGTCCATTTTAATTTGGAGAAACTCACTTAAATTATCAAATAAAACTTTCAGTGCACTATGAAAGTAACAAAATAAAAAGGAAAAGAAAGAAAGGCTTTAAGTCATGACACTTGTTCTTCATCTCTGGGAGGAAATCATACCAAACCTAATTGGCAGGCTCAACTTTGTAACAAAAGACAAATCATCAGGCAATTTAATCTCAAATATTCATTCAATCAGCCACACAACACAACATAACCCTGTTGTCTTATCACATAATGAGTTTCTTCTCATGTAACCAAATGTGTGCCATGTTAAAACGTCTTCACACACCAGAAACTCAACAATCAGCTCACTCATTCAAGACCCTTCATCAGCATTCTGTTTTCTTCCAGGCTATAATGCAATCATCTGTCCTCCTATAATATTAGACACTAGTCTATGTATCACTTTTCATCTCACTAGTGACTTTGACAAGATGATAAACAGAATCTCATGCTTAGACACTGTCTGGTCTTTATGAGTGTCATTGTATGTGTATGTAGGGTTAGTATGGTTAATGCATTTTCTGTTTGTGAGTGTTTTTGTGTACCTTTCTCATTTTGTAGTCCAGACTCCTTCTCAATTTTCCCCACTTAAAGCAGTTTCATTTTTCCCAGGATTGCTAACCCAAATTTTGACTTCCCACACTAAATGAACAGCCTCCTTCTGTGTTTTCACCTGCTCCACCTTGGTGTGGCTGTAGCTCAGGTGGCAGAGCAGGGCAGCCACTAATCAGAAGGTCGGTGGTTCGATCCCAGGCTGCATCCTGGCTGCATGCCAAATATCCTGGGGCAAGATACTAACCCCATGTTTGCCTACTGGTGGTGGACAGAGGGCCAGGTGTGCGTTTTAGGACATTGTCAGGTCTCAAGAAAAAAGTTGTCAGGTATCAGACAAAAAATTGTCAGGTCTCAGTTCTCAAAAAAAAAAAGTTGTTAGGTATCAGAACACAAGGTACCATACAGAGAGAAAATTTTCCTGCAGGTGGCGGTGTTCTCATGTCCCAAGATGGACGACACGACAGCTCCCCAAAAATGAAGCCAAAACGTCTCTATTGCCCCCTGGTGTCTGACTGCAGTATATACGTCATATTTACCATAAAGTGATTCAGAGTTATTCATACCAGAGTAACCAGAGAGGATCATATCTTTTTAAATATATAACTTTCTACAGGACTGAATATAATATCTTTATGTAAAAGTCCGGAGCCTCTGGGGAGTATCCGAGTATTTATAACATTACACAAACCAAAGGTCTCCATCACAGTGTTCATGAAATGCTGGGTTTATCCATCTCCTGGGGCGGGCCTACGGAGGAGTGCTGAAGATTTCCCTGTGAGGGAGCTGCTGGTGAAGATCATGAGTCCTGCTTGATCAATGCGATGAGCTTCAGTGTTCCTGGTGTTTCTTAAATGATGCCTCTTTCAGTGGGTCAACAGAACTTCTGGCACAGGACAGCTGTGATGAAAGAAAGGGAAGAAGTTTCTCCAAACCATTGGACAGGATCCGCTTGTCCTGATGGTTCCTCACTGTTTCTGATACTGACAACTTTTTTTTGTCTGACGACACTTTTTTTCTTGAGAACTGAGACCTGACAATTTTTTGTCTGATACCTGACAATTTTTTTTTTGAGAACTGAGACCTGACATTTTTTGTCTGATACCTGACAACTTTTTTCTTTAGTCCTGACGATGTCCTAAAATGTACACCGTACCGGTGGCACCTGTGTCCAGCAGCCTCGCCTCTGTCAGTGCGCCCCAGGGCAGCTGTGGCTACAATGTAGCTTGCTATCGCCAGTATGTGAATGGGTGAATGACTGAATGTAGTGTAAAGCGCTTTGGGGTCCTTAGGGACTAGTAAAGCGCTATACAAATACAGGCCATTCCTCTCACTCCATTCTCCTCTCCCACTTTGCAGTCCAATAGCAGCTTTGTCCTGTGTTTTCCCACTGTCTCATCTTGACATTTCACTCCAAATGTAGCGAACGTTACTCAGACAGTCTCCTCAAAAGTGGTCTTCACACACAGTGAAGTTGCAGTTTCCTGGAAACGCAACTCCATCCACCCATGATGATGGGTTTTCTTTCTCTCTGATGCCGTTTGCACACACTGCTGCTGGACCCTCAGGACTCTGCTGTTGTCTCTTGGGCTGCTGCCAACTGTTGATGTTCCTGCCTGTGCTTCTGGAACTGCACTCCTTGGTTTCAGGCAGAGGTGAGCTTCCATGGAGCTTGTTTTCTCAGAGTGAGGAACACATGGGAGTTAAGCTGTAAACACCACTCAGTCAAAAGCTCGGCCTGAGTGTTTCGTAATGATGTTAAACCTATAGTTTTCTTCCAACTGCTGCATGTGGAAAATTGATCCAGGTCTGCTCTTCACCTAAAAGTGACAACAGAAAGTGGGATTACAGTTGTTTCAGGCTGAGAAACACTAAACACTCTTCATTTATTATTCATATTTCATCAACACAAATGTTATTTCTTCTATCTAGAGCCCACAAAAACTCACGCGCGCGTTCACCCACAAAGTAGGCACCAACAGACCTCCTTTCGGTGGTTTTTACTAGCTAGCAAGGGAAGGCTGGTCGGAACCAAGCTCTTGGAGCTCAACGCTCCTCACCTATCTCAAACCCAACTTCTTCAACAAGCAGTCCTCCTCGCAGATAGTGTGATCTCCTTCTCACCAAAACGGTCATAAAAGCAGGAAGCCTACCACACAAGAAACAGATCTTTCAGGTAGGATGTGCCTATAATAAAGCCTCCCCCAGCACCAGAGTAGCTGGAGAGTTGGTCAGAGACAAAGGAATGTCTTTGATCATGCTGCTTCAACTAAGACTTTACAAATTTAAGAAACACAATGACAACATTTAACAATTTGACTCCAACACATAGTGTACCCTGTTAAGTGCCAGGAGGATTTCCAGGATTTATATATCGGGGAAACCAAACAACCTCTGGCGAAGTAGATGCCATAACACAGAAGAGCTACCTTGTCAGGCCAGGACTCCTCATTCTATTTACACCTACAGGCCAGTGGACACTCTTTCAATGATGAGGATGTACAGGGAGGAACACTGGTTTGAGCGGGGAGTCAAGAATGCCATTTATGTAAAAAGGGAAAGACCATCTCTGAATTGAGGAGGGGGCATAAGGGTGCATCTTTTGCCATCATACAATGCTGTGATTGCAGCCAATTCCCCAACTCTCTGAATGCTACTCATGGCCATTGATTAGTGGGCTTTGATCAGTGGTTGTTGATCAATGGTCATGAGAATTTGCGTAATTATGATGAAGGAACTGACCTTCCAGCCCATTGTTCCTTCAGTGGGCCGGTTTCAGTCATGGTGCAAATGCACTTGCAGTCAGCTGAGTCTGAAGAAGTCACTTGGATGAGTAACGAAATGTTTCTCCCACTGAAAACGCTATGTCCAGATGAACAGAATTAACTTTTGGAGATGTGGAAGTAACAATTAGTCCAAGCATGTTTGTAGACATTAGTTGCATCCTATCATTAAGGCTAAGGTCTTGTTTTGAGTATCATTGTGGTAATAAACAGTTTGGTCTTGTTTGCAGC
>NW_024584488.1:0-12174 GCF_018398535.1 Haplochromis burtoni
AGCCAGGAGAGAGAAAAAGGTGAAACCTTGATTGAGGAGCAGTGGCTTCAGCAGAACAATGTTTTCCTGGGACACTGAAGCATGTAATATTTGACAGACACTGAGATATGGAAAGGGAAGGAAAATGCTGAGATAGTTTTTTCTCATATTAGTGAAAAAGGATTATAAACCCATAATACAATAAACTCAGCACCACAGATTCTATCTAAAAGTCTGGATGGATAGAAGTCTATGAGAAAAAGACCATGCTGCTTATTTACTCTTGTTTCTATAACCATTTTGTTAATGTTTACGGTCTCAAGTTCTTTAGCCCAACCCATTGTGTCTAAACACCTGTGGTTATGACACTGAAAACACATACATTTGGAGATTAAAAGGAGTGGCCTTTTGTCCACAGAGTGTATGATCCCTCGCCCAGCCATCTTGTAACACTGCCAGTCAACTGTTTGTTTCACCCCTGCTCTAAACAGCAGGGGTAAAGCATCAGCTTTCTTCCAGTTTCAGCACCGTGTGTCCATACATATTGGAGCTGAAGGTGTTTTGGCAGCTGCAAACACAGCGTGGATCTCCTGCTTGTCTCTGTGTGATCAAGAGCCAGTGTCTGTTAGAAGGCCTAGGCTTGGTTGAAAAACAAAGTGTTCACAGTTTGGTTTTTTCTTTTTTTTTTCCAGCTGGCAGATTGATTATTTTGAACAAGCATGCATACAGTATGCCACCAAAAGCACTACACAGGGTATGACTAAATTCAAAGAGAAGTATTGCCAACATTCAGAGCGCATGTTGCCATTATTACTGTAAAAAGTAAAAGTGGCAGGGCGGATGGGAAGGTGGGCATACCTCTTTATCCTACATAAATTCATCAGGACAGTGTTTCCAGAGGTCATGGTGAAAAGGAACTGAAGGTATGGTGGCCCTGAGAGGTCAAATACACTGAAACTTGAAAAAAACAGCAGCAAAAAAAATGCTGCAAAAGCACACAAAACACAATTGAAGCTGAATAAAGCACAATGGAAATAAAACAAAAAACAAAAGCAGAAGAACAAAACATCCAAACCTCACAGAAGTGTTTAGGGAGACCAAAATGTGATGAAAGGGGTGATTAAATGGCAGAAACCAAACCATGCAAAGGGCTGCACCGAGACACGCTTAAAAGAAGTGGAGCATTCATCTTGTTGTGAGGGAAAAAATATGCAATTAATGTTTTATTTAAACACATGATTCATGAAATGCTGTAGATAGAAGTTTTCTATTAGCTGTTTACTATTAGCTTGTTAAATCTCTTTATTGTTTTTAAGTATTTTTGGTGAGACTTCCATTGTGTCTTGTGAGGGGGATTTTTTAATAAATTTTTTTGTTTGTTAGTTTTATTTCTGTGGCGTTTTTCTCTGGTCCCATTGTGTTTTGTTCTACTTTTTTGTGGTTTTGCAGCATTTTTCTATTTGCTAGTGTTTTTACAGTGTGTTGTATATCTCAGCCACTATATAAAGGCTCATTTTCCAACAGATTTTCATGCTATCAGACTTCTTTTTGAGGAGTCAGTCCACAAGAAAGCCTGCAGATTGTAGACACTTAGCCTTGCTTTTTGCACCCACTATAAATGTCCATCCTTTACATACAGTCTACATAATGTCCACAGTTACTGTACTTATGTACTTTAAATATAGATTGTGTTATTTACTGGCATATATTGCATATAACCAGTTACATGGATAGTGACTCCTTTAAAGCAAGACATCAGTTCACATGGTGTTATGGTCACCTTTTGAACTGAAAAATGATCTGCTGGTATACAGAATTTACAGGCTTTACAAAATGAGTGAAAAACACAAAGAATTACCTCAAAGTGCAACCTAGCGATGGGGAAAAAACTGAGCCTGTGCTACTTTCGATGATGCGATGCCCGCCGGCAATGATATCACTCCATTCACATTCCTAAGCTTCTTTGCAAAAGGTTCACCTCAAAAAAGTCACGTAAGGTTATCTCCACCAAGGTACAATCCTGGCCATAATGAGGCTCAAGCACTGTGCAGAATAATAAGGTGTGCAATACAGAGCTATCCTCAGCTGGCAGCAAATCAGCTCTTGCTCCTACATTTGCCACAATAAATGGTGTCATGCTTAAGGAGCTTCATATCAGGAAGTCAGACTTGTGTGTAGGTAATATAGCTACTGGTGTGAAATTTTGCCACTTGAATCTTACTGTGATACCATATCACATGTCAAATAACATAAAGGATTATATTCATCCTATTCTGAATGTAAGCTACTTTTTCAGTCTTCCTGCATGATTTTTCTGTTTTACCCTGACTTAGTGACATATTCTTCAGCTGTAGCAGATTACACCACAAACAAAAAGGCCCTGCTGTGATATGTTCGTCTCACTCTCTCTACTACAGGATTTCTCCATCTCTGTTGCTGCCTAGGTTCTGTCCTTGGCTCAACCTGCCCTGAAAACGAGTATACATTTGCATGCATTAGCAGTCTCCTGTGGCTTGACTGCTACCCACTGTGCCATCGAGTCTGATTAATGATCTGAGCGTGCCACTTCTCACAGCAGCCGAGCAGGCCGCCTGCCTGTGCTCACATCAAACGTACAAATGCAGGCGCAAATTCCGAATTTCATTTGCCGCAGCAAAAACAAAAACATATGCTAGCCCTCATGCACGCAAGCGCAAGCTGTGCCAAAGCTGTGCATGCACTCGTCTATGCTTAAATTCATGCACATCAAAATGAAGGGCTGCCTCGGGCCATTACATTTTAAACAGGACCACATAAGTTGCTCAAAGATACCTCGGCTCAGGAGATGCGATCCCATGCAGCGCCTCTGACATCTAAAATGCAGCGATAATTACATGCACGGCGTTCTGTAGCAAGAGTTCTGAATTGGAATCGCTTTCATTTCATCAAGCACAATAATTAAACAGGTAGTGAGAAAGTTGGATCACGCATTTAAGGCAAGGGGCATCTCAAGCTTTGATTCAGTGTACACATTGTGTAGTGGACAGAAGCATGTGGCTGGTTTTATATAAACAGAGTGAGCATTTAATCTCAGATGATTCATGGGGTTTGGCATGCAGAATGGATGCAGCTGGAGAGTGAGGGGGTGGCAACTGTGTGTCGGGCTAGTGTGCATGGCACCGCGTAACTGAGTAGAATGACATTTAAAGGGACTCCCCCCCCCCCACCACCACACCTGACAGCTTCTGCACTTACTCCACTTTGTAACACGAATGAAAAAGCTGAAAGAAAAACCCAACTGAAAACCATATTGCATAATCCCATCAATGGCTGTTAATGGCAGTTGTTACATGTTTGATAGCTTTGAAATGTTGAAGCCCTGAAGGGAAGCAGCACACTCGTGTGTGAAGAAAGCAGGGCAATATGCCCTTTTGAGCACATCTGTGGATATGTACGTGCATGAGTGAAACTTGACAAGTTGACCCACTGCGGTGGTCATATGGAACAGCTGCAGATGCCGCTGTGTTTATTAAGCATTTGACATTTATTCCGAAGCAGAGGAGAGGGGGAATAGAAGGCAAGAGACAGAGAGGAAGGGCAATAGCAAGGAAGACTGGGGGTAGCCGTGGAAACCCTCCATGCGTCGGGCTGTGCGTGAGCTGCCATTGGCGGAGCGCTCATCATGTTCCTGCAAAGAATTGCATCGTCTGGTCGCATGGAAGACACCTCTCACATTCTCTCTCTCCTTTCTCTCCATCTCTCTCGCTCTCTCTCTCTTTTCACTCTCTCAGTCAAGCTGTCTCCCACAAGCGATGCACAGGCTTGCCTGTTTAGATGGAATCCCCATCCCCCCAGTTTTCAAAACGAGGGCAGAGTGAAAGAGCGAACAAGGAAGGGAGGACAAAAGACAGATTTGAGAACAGAAGTCATACAGATGCATTTCTTTTTTTTCACTCCCTCACTTGCCAATCTAGGTTTGTAGGCCCATTGTAGAGGTAAATGAGTGTTCATTTAGTGTCACAGCCACACTTATATCACATATCATTGTCCTCCAGTGTCACAGATGCTGCTGAGGGAGCTTAGTCTGCATATAAAAGTTGAACATTAACATGTACCGGTGGTTTGGTGACACGCCAACCTTGCAGTCCTGACCATTTGGGGGTCTTGGGAATTTAGAACCAAGGCATGGCATAATTAGAGGAGAGGGTGTTGTGCTAAGCTAAGATACATCCATACACCGTAGCGGTGCATCTACAGCAGGCACGTGCAGAGGGGGGGGCTAGAGGGGCTTGAGCACCTGCCCCTTTCCTGATGGGTGCCCAAAGTGCCCTTTTGTTGAGGCAACTTTTTAAAAAAATATATATTATTATTTTTTTAATGTGTGTGTGCGTGCGGAGTCCTGTCTGTGCCCCTCAACAATAATATTTAACTATTAATCACAGTTTTGCTAAATAAAAGGATCTGGCTTGCATCAGTCACATGATCACATTTAACCAATGATCGCCCTTGACGGCAGAACGCGCTGGTTACGAGCCGGGAACGAGCTCACAAAGAGCACGCGCATTTTTGCGGTCCGGAGCTGTAGGAGAAACACAAGTTAACTCAGAGACACAGACTGATGCGACAAAACCAGTAAGTAGTGGGGCAAAAAAGTATTTAGTCAGCCACCGATTGTGCAAGTTCCCCCACTTAAAATGATGACAGAGGTCAGTAATTTGCACCAGAGGTACACTTCAACTGTGAGAGACAGAATGTGAAAAAAAAATCCATGAATCCACATGGTAGGATTTGTAAAGAATTTATTCGTAAATCAGGGTGGAAAATAAGTATTTGGTCACCTCAAACAAGGAAAATCTCTGGCTCTCACAGACCTGTAACGTCTTCTGTAAGAAGCTTTTCTGTCCCCCACTCGTTACCTGTATGAATGGCACCTGTTTGAACTCATCATCTGTATAAAAGACACCTGTCCACAGCCTCAAACAGTCAGACTCCAAACGCCGCCATGGCCAAGACCAAAGAGCTTTCGAAGGACACCAGGAAAAGTATTGTAGACCTGCACCAGACTGGGAAGAGTGAATCTACAATAGGCAAGCAGCTTGGTGTGAAAAAATCAACTGTGGGAGCAATCATCAGAAAATGGAAGACATACAAGACCACTGATAATCTCCCTCGATCTGGGGCTCCACGCAAGATCTCATCCCGTGGGGTCAAAATGATCATGAGAACGGTGAGCAAAGATCCCAGAACCACACGGGGGGACCTGGTGAATGACCTGCAGAGAGCTGGGACCAAAGTAACAAAGGTCACCATCAGTAACACACTACAACGGCAGGGAATCAAATCCCGCAGTGCCAGACGTGTTCCGCTGCTGAAGCCAGTGCATGTCCAGGCCCGTCTGAAGTTTGCCAGAGAGCACATGGATGATACAGCAGAGGATTGGGAGAATGTCATGTGGTCAGATGAAACCAAAGTAGAACTTTTTGGTATAAACTCAACTCGTCGTGTTTGGAGGAAGAAGAATACTGAGTTGCATCCCAAGAACACCATACCTACTGTGAAGCATGGGGGTGGAAACATCATGCTATGGGGCTGTTTTTCTGCCAAGGGGACAGGACGACTGATCCGTGTTAAGGACAGAATGAATGGGGCCATGTATCGTGAGATTTTGAGCCAAAACCTCCTTCCATCAGTGAGAACTTTGAAGATGAAACGAGGCTGGGTCTTCCAACATGACAATGATCCAAAACACACCGCCCGGGCAACAAAGGAGTGGCTCCGTAAGAAGCATTTGAAAGTCCTGGAGTGGCCTAGCCAGTCTCCAGACCTCAACCCCATAGAAAATCTGTGGCGGGAGTTGAAAGTCCGTGTTGCTCGGCGACAGCCCCAAAACATCACTGCTCTCGAGAAGATCTGCATGGAGGAATGGGCCAAAATACCAGCTACTGTGTGCAAACCTGGTAAAGACCTATAGTAAACGTTTGACCTCTGTTATTGCCAACAAAGGTTATGTTACAAAGTATTGAGTTGTATTTTTGTTATTGACCAAATACTTATTTTCCACCCTGATTTACGAATAAATTCTTTACAAATCCTACCATGTGGATTCATGGATTTTTTTTTTTCACATTCTGTCTCTCACAGTTGAAGTGTACCTCTGGTGCAAATTACTGACCTCTGTCATCATTTTCAGGTGGGGGAACTTGCACAATCGGTGGCTGACTAAATACTTTTTTGCCCCACTGTAGGTGTACAGCGTACACTGTAGTGTGTAGCACCCAGGAGTATTGGCTTATTACGTACACGTTGGTAAGCTGTCTTGTTGCAGCTGACGAACTGAAACAAACGAGCATGCTGTGTGTGCAACAGCGCGACAAACATTACCTGTCCTTTTATTAACTGCACAAGTAGTGCTGGTCATAGCTGCTGGCTACCTGTGTAAGGCTGTCATGGGTCTGTAGCTCTGTCACCGTTTTAGGGAACATATTTAGTTTTAAAGTAAGTTACAGAGCTTTTCCTGCCTTTCTGGAGGGATTATATTTCACTAAAAAACGATCTAATATGCATGTCCACATAATTATGCATTATTATAATATTTAAAAAACACACGCTGTATTTTAAAGAACATACATTAAGAAGCAGATTATATTAGATTTATATTTTAAATAAGACAAAATTTGGATTTTACAGCAGTAAAATGATTGTATCTCTACAGTTTAAAAATGTAATAAGCTTTGCCCCTGCACAGAGTGGATAGTGAAACAAATGGAATCATCATAAATACATTATTTCATATTTATTACTTCCCCCTCCTCATTGCTTTATTATTGTAGCTCTAGTAATAAATAATAATGTAAGGATTCTGGATCAGCACCGTGATGCCCATAGTATATACAGTATTCTGAAGAAGGTCTAAAATGTCACTGTGTGTGCGTGCATGTGTTTGTTTTATGTATATGGGATAATTAGATTATAGTTTATTGCAATAGCAAGTTGTGTCTTGTTCTCAGATAGACAGCAAGTGGAGAGTGATATATGAAATGATGGGATGGAAGGAAGAAGAGAAGCAAAGAGTGATTCACAGGCAGAGCCTAAATTATTTCTCACAGTTTTTTGTTGCCTTATGGTTCCAAGCGCTGTCACCAATCTTTGCATTTTGTTATTATCTCATGACACTTGTTTAATCAGCTACCATCTCTCCTGTGGACTTTTTAATGTCTACAGTCTCAGATCAACACAGCCCTGCCCTCCAGCACTATCAGCAGCAGAAACCCCTCAACAGCAACATTGTACTGTGGCTGTAGCTCAGGTGGCAGAGCAGGTCAGCCACTAATCAGAAGGTCGGTGGTTCGATCCCAGGCTGCCTCCTGGCTGCATGCCAAATATCCTTGGGCAAGATACTAACCCCATGTTTGCCTACTGGTGGTGGTCAGAGGGCCCGGTGGCGCCAGTGTCCGGCAGCCTCGCCTCTGTCAGTGTGCCCCAGGGCAGCTGTGGCTACAATGTAGCTTGCCATCGCCAGTGTGTGAATGGGTGAATGACTGAATGTAGTGTAAAGTGCTTTGGGGTCCTTAAGGACTAGAAAAGCGCTATACAAATGCAGGCCATTTACCATGTACCCATCAGGTAAAACATCGGCGACGTTTGCTTTGCCTTGTTGCCCATATTAGATTCTTGATGAATGTGTGTTGTTGTTATTCAGCCTGGTTCAATGTGCCCCTTTTTAACTTTGAGCACCCGCCCCTTTAAACCTCTCTGCACGGCCCTGATCTACAGATACAGATACCTGCCTATTAGTGCTAAACAAAATACAAGTGAAATACAAGGACTGTGTTTACACATTTATTGCAAGGACAATCAACTACACAGAAAGATACTGTTTGTCAAATAACTTACAGCATAAAAACAGCATAAAAATGTTTCAGTAATTTTAAATACCAGTCTTGTGTCATCACCCATCTATATATAATTAGTAGCCTTTCAAGGCATTCAAGGAACTGCAGTGTTTTCTGCAAATTGGCAAAATTAACACATCTATTATTTTAGATGTGTATCAAAAAATAATTAGGCTGTAATAATTCATTTGATATGGGCTTAGAGTGCAGACCCTAATTTTTCATTCGAGGGTCATTTACTTAAAGGGGAAAAGAAGTCAGCAAAGACCTGACACAGGGACACAGAGATCAATCAGCCTGTCCTTTAGTTGCTTATAGGGTAGCTGTGAAGGGTCAGGAGGTAGAGTCAAAAGGGTTGTGGAATCCCTGGTTACTTGTGTCCTTGGGCAAGATACTGAATCCCTTGTTGACTCTATGGGAGTGTGTGTGAATGGCATACAAAGCCCTCTGAAAAAATGGGTTAATAAGGCTTGAAGTAAAAAAGCTCAGTTTGAGTAGAATATATCTATATGTAAAAACAAAAAAATACTACATTGTTAAACAAAAAAAAACTTGTACCATTGCATTTTAACAGAAAGTGTACTGTTACATGAGCATTTAGCCATAACAGTTAAGGGGGTGCCTGTTGAATACAAAATATTTTCATGGAAATAGACATCATGCATGAACCTGTACAGCTGGTGTTTCCATGGCAAATGGCTTCATTTAGAGCATTAGAGCATTCAAGACATAGTTGTGTTAATCACTTCTAACACTATTCGCATATCTAATACAGACATTCCAAGTGATCAAGCATGCAGAGTTCCTTAAGGTCCATTTTGGTCCTGTAATATAACCCAGCTAATTTTAGCTGACCACCTTATTTTGCATCAAAGCCATCTCTGATGACAGAATAATTCAAATGACCTGTCATACTGGTCATACCGATCAGGAAGAGGGTGTTACTTTAAATGGAAGAGAATCTAAGACTTCATTGGTTTTGTTGCATGGATATGAGATTTAACTTGTTATTCCTTATGCAGGAAGGCTGTACCTTACTGTTTTGTAGTGCTAAACTCTCTTCAGCCCCAAGAGAAAAACTGAATGGTGAAAGTTGGAGGGAAAAGGATGAGACCTCTATTAATTACTCTGTTTCTGTCAATCTGTATGTGTGCCTGAAAGTGTGAACGTATCACAGACAGTGAAACAGAAAGCAACAAATCCCTTGGGAAGAAAGAAAATAAAGTAGGACTTGAAGAAATAAAAAAAGACAGGGAAGTGAGTGAAATCCAAGCATCTCCCTTCTAACGATTGAATGCAAAGACAGTCGCCATGGCAACACAGCAGTCCCACTGTAAGCGGCTTTCACTCTTGGACCCCTCTCGCTATGCTCACCGGTGAGCTACACAGGCACCCGCCGACAGTGAACGATTATGATATGTTTTGTGTTTTTCTGAAATTTGACCGGCAGCCTGCACGACTTCCCATTCACCTTCATAACTTTGTCTGTGTTCAGATGCAGATTTTTAATGCATGGCCCTTTTCAGGTCGGAGGAAAGCCTGCCTTCTCAATAAATTTATCACTTACTGAACCTGGTGCCTGATGTGAGAGCAGTAAAAGTTCATGAAAGGTGATGACTAGCCGAAGTGTAGCTGGGGCTCCGTTATGTGTTTGCAGTGTTTGTGGTGGTGTGGAGGACCTAGTGTGTAGTGGTGGGAAAGAAAGGAAGGCATGTCAGGGAGGGAGAGAGAGGAGAGGCAGTTATTCACATAAGCTGACAGCAGCAGGGTGAGGCGCTGTTTCCTTTCGCCTGTCACTCAGACTAAAATCAATTGCTGTAAAGAGGAATGAAGAAAACTGGACTTAGGCACCCTCACTTTCTCCCTCTCTCACACTGTGTCTCTACCCTCTACACCTACACAAACACACACTTATGCCATTTCCTTCCAGCTTTCTCTCCCCCTTTTCTCCTTCTTTTATTATAGTTACACAGCCCTACTTACAGTAAACCACACATACACCCATCCACTCACATTTCACAAGCCTTGCTGCTAGTGAACCATAACAGGGCTGTCTCCTCTAAATCTTTCCTTGTTAGCAGATAGAGGGAAGAAAAGAGGGAGTTCCAGAGAAGCCGGAAGGAGGATCCCTGTACATGTTTAAAAGAGTAAAATGCAGAAATAGACTTACATCTGCACATGAGTTCATTCAGCTCAAGGATAAGAACAACAGCTACTTCTTTGTGATTTGATTTCAGTAAGTGAGGAGGGGATTCAATGTACTTTATATGATGATCAGTCATTAGAATAAATACAGGCTTCCAGAGAAATTACAATTATTTCTGTTCTTTGCTAAACCTTGGTGTAATTTGCTAAAAACAAGGCTTTTACACAGGTTAGACATAGTGCTTTGGAGCATGTGTTACTATGGTAACCATAGGGTTGCATTAGGGAATAAAATGCCTGCTCTAGAGGCTATAGATAAATACGCCAGATTATAACTGTGAAATTGAATATTTCATGAAGTGAAAAATTCAGGAGATGCTATCAGGTCATCCACAATTCAAATTCTCCATTTTTGCCAAAAAGAAGTGAAATTCAGCAGAAAGAGTCAGGTTGTTGTCATCGTGTTCATGGTGGCGTGTGTGTGACCTGATATCACACACACCAACCACACTGCCCGCTAACACACACCTGTTCATTGCAGCAAAACGAACTATCTGGGATGATCTGGGGGGAAGTTACACCTGACAAAAGCAGAAAAATATGTTGTTAAATGCTCTGGCTGAACAACCTGAACCTTTTGGTGGTGTCAGTGAAAAGTTAACAACATATAACATAGCAACAAAGTGTACTAGAGCCCTAGTATGGGCCTCCATAATGGTGCTTTCCTCTGCAGTAATTAAAAGCAACCCTATAATGCTCGGTCTACATGCTATATTTGCTATATATGTAATGAAAATTTCTGTGAGTGTCTGTGGCTGTGAAACTCTCAACACTAGTGGAACACCAACAAAGAAAGAAGGCATCAGCATTTGGCTATATCTCAGGAGAGAACAGTAAATTACACTGTTATCATGGTCGAAATCTGCTTGACAATTTCTATTACTGCAGACTTTTGATTGCATTCACAAAAACATTTACTTCATGTGAAAAAAGATGTGTCGTACCAGATCAGGCTACTAGCTAATTGCCACCTATAGTCCCTGGACAGCAGAAAGAATGTTGAAATGCATATATATGCCTGGGATACTTATTCCATCCTGCTTCATCCTTCAGCTGCTTTCTTTAAGAGTCACTACAGTGGATCATCTGGCTCCATCTCACCCTGTCCCTAGCAGCTTCTTCTGTTACACCAACTCTCTTGATGTCTCCCTTCATTACATCCACGTACCTTCTCTGGGGTCTTTCTCTTTATCGCCTGCCAGACAGCTCCATCAACATCCTTTGTCAAATATATCCACTATCCCCCCACTGCACATGTTAGCCTTGCCTGTATTACTTTGTCTCCAAACCACTTAACCTGAGCCATTTATTTTGTCCAGTACTGTGATATAGTGTGCAATGAATACTTAGTCTCTCTCTTTATGCAGCATGCACACATGGGTCTTCTGAAGGAGAGATTTCCTGTACCTGCCCTAGGGCTGATGTTGCAATAATCTGAGATCATTTAAAATGCCACAGAAGTAAATATTTGCTTCGAAGCAAAGGGATGTGAAAACAAATTCAACATTGAGCCAAAGTGCATATAAAAAAACATTGCACTGGACAGCTTTGATTATACCAAGACCAGGATTGTTTCTGGAC
Source organism: Haplochromis burtoni (assembly GCF_018398535.1). Classification (NCBI taxonomy): domain Eukaryota; kingdom Metazoa; phylum Chordata; class Actinopteri; order Cichliformes; family Cichlidae; genus Haplochromis; species Haplochromis burtoni. Next base: position 11,637 of record NW_024584488.1, read on the forward strand.
GTGATAATTGTACCTCACTTTGTGCTACTGGACCATTGTTAGTTGTCCAGTTGTAGACTAAATCAATTTTGCAATTTGAAAACAAACTTAAGTGTGAACTCTGATAAACTCTATTAAAAGTAGTGACAGAGGGACTGTTTTTTCCTGTCTTTTTTTTTTCTTTATTTGAAGAATACAACAACAAAAATCGTATTCTCTGTTATAGAACATCATATTTTTATATGGTGTGAAAGTAAGGTGCAATCCCTCTCTGACACTTGCTGATGGAATAACATATAACTTATGAAATATATGCCTACTATTGCCTCAAGTGCAAAATACATTGTTAGTGGTGTCTATGCAACACTCAATATGTGGTAGTGTATCAGTATCAACCAAAGCAGAATAATGTGAACATGAGCGTGTGCTGTGCGAGTGATCTCCAATCGGGAGACTTGTAGAGAGAGCATTAATCAGACCCAGGGGAGCCCGGGCACAGATTGGGCATACTGCAAGATCCGTGTGTGTGTGTGTGTGTGTGTGTGTGTGTGTGTGTGTG
>NW_024584488.1:12194-16014 GCF_018398535.1 Haplochromis burtoni
TGTGTGTGTGTGTGTGTGTGTGTGTGTGTGTGTGTGTGTGTGTGTGTGTGTGAGAAAGAGATGCAGGGTGGGAAGCAATGTTCAAATTACTGCACTTGACAGAAAGGCAGCAAACAGCAAACACACAGCAAGATAGGCAGGAATCGGAGAGAAGTGATGTAAACTAGATTCTTAAAAAGTTACATAAGGATAATGTTGCAAATCAACAGCAACATAATTAGTTTGGGGGTTTAGTTTTAATTCAGTTCAACACAGATCAGTTGTATTTATATAGTACCACATCAAAACAGCAGTTGCCTTGAGGTACTTTATATTGTAAAGACCTTATAGTAATAGAGAGAAAACCCCAGCAATCAAACATCCCACTCTGAGCAAACATTTGGTGACAGTGGGAAGGGAAAACTCCTTTTTAACAGGAAGAAACCTCGGGCAGAACCCGGCTCAGGGAGGGGTAGTAAGTTATGTAGAGAAAGAGCTACAGCTATAATATGGTTAATTAAAATTCACTACACATAACTATAAGAATATTAATATCTATAATAACCCCAGTCTATCACATTTCCATGTAGAAAGTAGAATATGTGTAAGTGTATTAATGAAACTATCCATATTGAGACGCTGTGATAGAGAAAAGAGATTTTTGTTAAACAAAGAAAGAAGCATTTCTTACAGGTTTTTTTGTTTTGTTTTTTTGTTTTTTTGTTTTTTTACACCCAATACTTTGAAAAGAGCTGTGTCACCATTAAAATGCTCGCATACACAGTATTTGTCTGTATAGACGTATGAAGGAACTACAGAAAGATGTGTCCATCCATTGCTATCAAAACCATTAAACAGCAACTTGCAGTGACTTTTAACACCGTGTCACACCAGTCAGGTGATTTAGGTAACACACACTCAAATGCACTAAACATACTGTCACACACAAAAATACACACAAAGAAACTAACAGACACCCAGTTACGCTGATGATTTACGATAACAGAGTTGTAAAAATCGATTGGCCTCAGGGTCACCTCATACACAGCGGCAATGGCACAACTCTCATCCCTCTATCTGCTTTATCCTATTTTCTTAACATCCTTTAGAATCCATCTTTCCTTTGATCCATCACACCCCAACCCCTCACCTGACCCATATTTTTAGTGTGATTTTGGGCGCTCCATTTTGTCACTCCACTTGCTTTCTCATTCTTTGTACTTTCCTTGCTTTTTAAAAGCTTTGTATTGTTTACTTCATGTTTGCACAGGGCTTGCAGTTCCTCATTAACTGTCCCTTTCTTTCTAGTTTGAGTAAATATGACAGCTAACATAAATGACTTAAGACTGTCCTCTTAAAGTAATACTCAAAATTCTTGAGCCACATCCAATTCTGTATTGTATAACAGTGATCTCGAAATTCAGGCCTCAAGGGCCGGTATTCTGCAGGTTTTAGATGTGTCCTTGATCCAACACAGCTGATTTAAATGGCTAAATTACCTCCTCAACATGTCTTGAAGTTCTCCAGAGGCCTGGTAATGAACTAATCATTTGATTCAGGTGTGTTGACCCAGGGTGAGATCTAAAACCTGCAGGACACTGGCCCTCGAGGCCTGGAGTTCGAGACCCTGTGGTATAAGCTGTTACAAGAATGGGAAATAGGTGCAATGATTTATTGAAACATGTGCAGACACACATGGAAATATAGTGTGTAAGACAAAAACAGAGTTTGGACAATTCTAACAAACTTGAAAGTCAATATTTGGTACGAACACCTTTATTCTTCCTATTTCCATGTTTTTCCCACCCCATGTTTTCTACCAATAGCTCTCTGGGAGCCTCCTTCTTCATGCAAAAGTACTATTTTTTTGCCTGTGAAACTGTTAGACAAACACTGGTTTATGTCTTGAGTTAGGAGACTTTTTATGCTTACAGGTACACTGTAAAATCAAATTAGTTCCCAGAACCTAAAAAAAGCTATGCAAACTCGTTGCTTAAAAAAACGAATTAAAGCTTACTTAAGATAACTACATTAGGACAACTTATTCATTGCAAGTTATGTGTTTAGTGTTAAGGTACAAGGACTGGACTGAACAGGAATGAAAAAGAAAATTAATGAAATGAATGAAAAATGTCCAAATAAAATGTTTTGAAAACCTTTAGAAAACCTGGAGAACAATTGTTCAAGACCGCTGGCTCCTTGGACACAAAATATAAGTACTGGACTGATATTATAGAAAGAGTAGAATAATTTAATTGCTACTGCCAAACCAAATGAAAACATTTGGTTTGGCTTGAGCCAGCCCTACTCATTACCATTAAAGAGGACTATTTGCTCTAAAAGAAAATAGCTACATACCTGCTGGGTAGAATCCCTGAGCAAAATTCACCAGCAAAAAAGACTAGATTCAGAAAGACAAAACAAGGAAAAGCTGGCAATGAGGCAAAAAGATTAAAATGCAATGAAAACTGAAAGATTGATTATGCTTAATGTGTGACCTTTTTCCTCTAAAGGAGAAACATATACAGTAGAGTGAGAAAGGAAAGCTCTGTGATGAAACCAATTCATGCGAGCCTGGCTGCCAACAATATGTTGTTTCTCAATATGGTGCGCTCACTGTGTAGTCCCAACTGCCCACACATGGCTATATACAAGCACACGTTCATGTGAATGTTAGAAATACATGCATTCTAATTCTGCAGCATTTCACACACCCATACCCCACACACCCACTCGTGCAAAGCCATTGTTCTAAACACAGACACATGTGAATGTGAAGACTTAGTCATGCACCATAAAGAGATCTCCACACACAGGCACGCACACACACACACACACACACACACAAAACATGACACAGTTTACCTTGGGTTTGGACTCGCTGAATGAATCACGGAAAACTGTGTCCCTTCTGTCCTAAACTCTTAGCCTCACAATGCTATTCTGCTCCAGAGAGCAAGCAATAAAATCAGTGGATAATGTTACTTTTATGTCTCTGTGACATGTCACAGGAAGGATAATGGTATTACACCAGACATTGTGCATAAAAATCTTTTTTTTTTTTTTCTATTTAAACTACAAACAAATTGCTTGTTTACAGTGAAATATGAGCTCAAATGTGCTAGGGTGTTTTAAAAAGGCTTCACAACTTTACCAGTCTTGAGGCTTGAAAATCCTTTCACGAGGTTTATCAGCACGCATGAGAATGTCTGTTGGTTTGTAGCCCTTTTGTTTTGGGTTCTCCTTTGCTTTCGAAGGTTTTAGGAAACGAACAGATCTCGCTGTAAGATGAGTGCAAGTGATTTAACTCTCTTATGCAACCAAAATCACGGGGAGAATGAGAGGATGAGAGACAGAGTTATATGGTTAAATGTTGCTCTGACATTTAGGTCAGGCCAGCACTCTAAATGGCATGCAGACAGATTTACTGGGGGCTTTCAGAGAGGTCCGTTATCTGTCTTCTGACTGTCACATGCTCTGACCTTCCCGGCCTTAATCAAAGCTTCTTTTTTTACCCTTATATGTCCATATCTCAGTGTAAGTTTTAATTAATTTCAGTGGATAGCCTATACGCCTTCCTGAAAATGCGTTCTTCTCAACTTTTAAATGAAATATTTTTAAAATGTTGTTTGGAAATACAAATTCACACTTCGATTTGGCCCATGATGTAATTTTCTCTCACCAGAAGGAATTAATAGCTCAAGATACACAAATTTCCTGTCAATGCTGTATTGGGCACACTTTAATTCTTGGTGTTTTGTCAGTTAAAAGCAGTGTTGGGTAGGTTACTTTAAATTAGTAACTTAGTTACATTACTAGTTACTTCTATCAAAAGTAACTC
>NW_024584489.1:0-1904 GCF_018398535.1 Haplochromis burtoni
TACAATTTTTTTGAAAATATATAAAATGATTTATTAAATTAGGAATTTATATTAGATGCCTGAGTTAGCTTTTGTTGCTTGATATTTTTCATGGCTGGGCAAAAATTTTCACAAGCAGGAGGTTGAGGAAATGCAGTAGCATGCAAGGACCTGGAGCCACACATATGAAAAACGCTGCAGAGACAGCGGTCATTGGCTTTGAGGTATGAACCCTGAGTTGGTTAATGTGTTTCACCACACCAGACGGTCATAGCATGGTTTTGTGTGCGTACACCATACCAAAAATAAATAAATAAATAAAAGCTGTGAGATGCCAAATTGACTCCAAACCCACATGTAGCAGGACCTATCGTTGATGTATTAAAATGTTGAGCGATAGTAATAGATAAATAAAGAAGAATCAGCCCCTTCATCAGCAGTATGAGCTGCTGGCATCTAAATATTGTTTTGTTAACAGATTACTTTTATTTATTACTTATTTCTTTTGTTGCTAGTACCTATATTCATCTTTTGTGAGCGATAAACAGAAAAGTTGTATCTGGTGTTCTATACCTGTCAGGATTTTGCTGTAAATTTAAAACAAAAGTAATTCAGATCTATTGTACAACAAAATATAACAGATTCTCATTTTGGCTCCCCAGGTTTTGAGAATATATATATATATATATATATATATATACATACATCCCTTCTTTTGACTCTGCCTTAACCAAGTAGTTTAAGACATGGGACAAAAATAATGAATAATGAATGAATCAATAGCAAAGAAAGTTTTGTCAGCTGTTAATTTGATGTTAATTGTGGATTTAATTTGTTTTATATCTGAACAAAATAAAAACACTTACCATTTGTCTCAATTGTGACTGAAACACTGTCATCTGTGAAGAAAACTGGGTCTCCTCTTCCTCCTCTGCAGTGATAGATGCCTCCTTCTGCAACACTGAAAGTGTGGGATGATGTTCCGTTTGTTATTCTCTGGGCTGTAGAAGACTCTGAGGTACGTCTGAACCAGTAATATCTCCATCCTGCAGAGTCGTTCACAGAGCAGTTCAGGGTCACGCTGCCCCCCAGTGAGGCCCGAGGTTTTTCAGTTTGTGCTGGTCAGTTTGGAAAACACAAGTAAAGCATTAAGGTGGAAAAAAGATGGTTACTTTATTACATCTTAATAGAAAAGAATGCCAATATTGTTAATTATTATACATGTAATCCATAACATCGATGCAGGACATGCAAATCTCATAAATGCAAATTTTATTCACAGTATAAGATAGAAAACCTATCAAAATGTTTAAAGTGATAACATGTACAATTTAAATAAAAATATTTGCTAATTACTTATCCTTATCAAGGTCATAGGGGGGCTGAATTTCTATCCCAGCTACCACAAGGCAAGATACAAGGTACACCATGGAGATGTCGCCAGGCTGATGCCCTGGAGACAGACCTGGGGAGGGTGCACAAGTTGAGCACCTACTTGCTGGGAGACTGCGGACATTAAGTCTGAATGGACCATTTTAAGCACCTCCATTGCTGAGGCTGCTGCACTGAGCTCCGGCTGCAAGGTGGTTGGTGCCTGTAGTGGTGGTAACCCCCGAAACAACTGGTGGGCACCAGAGATGAAGGGAGCCATCAGGCAGAGGAAGGAGTCATGTTGGGCTGTTCAGCTGAGTTTAAAGTGGCAGAAATAAGAATCAGCACCTCCAAGTCTGAGGCTTGAGGTCCTCAGCTGGAAAAGGGTGGTGCCCACTCCAGGTCAGGGATAAGTTGCTGCCCCAAGTAGAGGAGATTAAGTATCTTGGGGTCTATTTCACGGGTGAGGAGAGGAGGAGGTTTGGAGATCTGCAGTTACTGGTTTCCTTTTATACACTCCACCTTAGCACTTTGTGACTTTGTGTCATGGTATC
>NW_024584489.1:3637-5084 GCF_018398535.1 Haplochromis burtoni
GCCCCCTGTGTACAGTCCCAGCCACACTCAAGCACATCTTGGTTGGTTGTAGGACTAGCCTTACTCAGGGCAGATACACATGGAGACACAACCAGGTCCTCAGTTGTCTAGCCAAGAAAGTTGAGTATAAAAGAAAATCCATCAAAGCTCAACCTTTCACAAACCAATAGGAGCGTCAGTTTTCATCAGCATTTGTCCGGGAGGGAGACAAGCTGAGGCCAAGTCCCTCAACCCCAGACATGGGCCCACTGAAGGTTGCCAGGGATTGGCAGATGCACGTGGACTTGGATCAGAGGCTAATTTTTCCCACTGAGATCGTAACAACTGCTCTGCGACCAGACCTCGTCCTTTGGTCTAACTCCCAAAAACTTGCGTACGTCATTGAGCTGATGGTACCATGGGAGGAAGCAATTGAGGAAGCTTTTGAGCTTAAGAAGCTCAAAGTACAGAGGCCGGAAGATCAAGGTGTGCCCAGTGGAAGTGGGGTGCAGGGGCTTTGTTGCCAGTACAACAGCAAAACTGCTTAGAGAGATTGGGATCAGAGGACAGGCGCAACGGCAGGCTAAACGGCCGGGTAAAAGACCGAAAGTTGAGGGATAATGATGAGTGCCGCTGGTTAAGTTTCTGGGCTGCCTTTTCTCATAACAGCCATTCCTCAAGATTTTCTTCATTTAAAGCAATGCATTATCTGGGACTGTAACATCTAGTCCTTTTACTGAACCTGTTTTTTCAAACTGTTTTTGGAGTTTATTATATATATTACATCTCACCACTTTACAGCGTCATGTATCTTTGCAGAGTAAAAAATGACCTTTGCTCATATAAAAAAAAAAATCTAATTAAGAACATGATAGACACATGGAATCATTATAAAGCTGGTTTTTGTTTTGTTTTGTTTTTTTAGTGCTGTTGTTAAGAATACTTTTTTCTGGAAAGTCATAATTTTGGAAAGTGGGAAACTGAACATAAACAGATGAATCCCAGTGCAAACCAATTCTCAGCTTTTAAATTGTATGGGGAAGGTGTGTAGTCAAATACCCCAGTGTTTACTCTGACCAGTTATTTTTGCTGCTGTACATATACTTTAATGACTGTAGCTTTTTTACATGACAATTTGCTGTTGTTTCCAAGTATGTTAGGATGTTACAGTATTTTATTAAAGGGATTATAAATTTGAGTGGGGTGAAAGTCATTAGGTCCCTTTACCATCACCGTCACCACCACTGCCTCAGACTCGGTATTTAGACTCAGTGCAATCTAAACATCCCCTCAGTGTTTTAGCTACGTGACGTAGAGGCACACATAGACTGACTAAAATTATCAAAAGATTTTACTGATTTCTTAACACTGTACATTCCCTTTTGAGAAATAATATTATAGGTCTCCCTTTCCTGTCTTTCACATGTGTACATTAAATCTATTTTTTTTATGAATGCTAGACAGTTCA
>NW_024584489.1:5669-16012 GCF_018398535.1 Haplochromis burtoni
GCAGAGCCCTCCACAGAGCAGCTCAGTGTCACACTGCCCCCTGCTGGTATAACTCCCTCATGTGCTGTTATTAAGGCCCGAGGTTTACTGGCTGTTTAAAGTAAAATATAAAACAAGTAAAACACAAAGATATGACTTGCTTCGGCAATACATTTGTTATAGAAATTTATAAAAATATTATCTGGTTTGTGAGCTATTATGGACTGAAGCTTTTAAGTTTTCCTTAATAACTTATATTCTAATGCAGTAGAGTTGTATGTGATATCAGTCAGCCATATAGGTCATTTGTGCTGGGAGCATCTGGCAGAGTCCCCAGTTATTCATTGTTTTTTTATTCATGCAGGTAAAAGCATCATTGAGATTAGAGATTTCTTTTTTTCAAGAGAGACCTGAATGTCACAAATCACCCTGGTATGGATATCCAATCTATTCTCAATATGTCCTGGGATTGTTCTGGGGCTACCTTCGGTAGGACATGCCTGGAACACCTCACTGAGGAGGTTCCCAGGATATCTGAACCACCTTGTGGTTAATGCCAGTGTGATTGAGGATTTATTTAAAGTATTACTTCTATACCCAACTGTATCCTGAACTAAGTGTGCCATATTTCCATGGTTGCACTGCTTTCCTTCCTGAGTCACATGGTCATTTGTCAACCAAAGGTTTTGTGACATGGAACCAAACTTCTACCACACCTGAGTTTGTAATTAAGCGATTGCCAGAGTTGCACTCCCCTTCATTTATTGGTACCTGTCAGGTACAGGCTAACCAAGCACAATAGGACTGCTATTATTTTCACATACAAGAGTCTGATTCTGGAATTACTGCAACAACAGGCAACAACCATCTTGTTTTCCCCAGCTCTATATATCCACTCCAGCAATGGAGGTGCAGAATAACAGCTAAATCCTTCTGTGCATTTTAAAGATCTTGTCCACCTCTTCATACCTTTCTTCACTTCCTCCACCTGTCCTCGTCTCTCATTTTTGATTTTCTTTGTTATGCAGATGATACACAGTCCTATCTCTCCCTAAAACCAGGCATTGATAGCACATTGCAGAAAGTTTCAGATTGTCTTAGTGACATAAATTGCTGGATGTCTTTGAACTTTCTCAAGCTAAACCATGACAAAAGTGATATTACAATTTTTGGCAAACAAGCCTCTGTTAGTCTCACAAGAAATGACTTGGGCCCACGATCAGCTAATCTACATCCCCATGTTAAAACTCTTGAGGGATCTAGCTTCAAGCTGTACAAACAAATAAATTGAGTTGTTGTTGGCAGTTTCTTTCAGCTCAGGAGCATTTCTATCCTCAAAACTATCTTGTCATCTAAAGATCTGGAAACCGTTATCCATGCCTTCATTTCATCACATCTTGATTTCTGTAACTCTCTCTATTTACGCGTCTGTCAATCAAGCCTGTCCCGCCTGCAACTTGTTCAAAATACAGCCGCAAGGCTCCTGACGGACACCAGAAAGAGAGACAGTATTACTCCAATACTCACATCTTTACATTGGCTGCCAGTTAAATACCAAATTGATTTCAAGGTTTTATTATTTGTTTTTAAAGCCCTCCATGGCTTGGCTCCAGCTTACATTTCAGATCTCTTTAGCCTGCACCTACCCACTCGAACTCTGCGTTCCTCCAGTCAGATGTTTTTACTGGTTCCACGCTCCTAGATAAAATCCAGAGGTGACAGGGCTTCCTCCATCGCTGCTCCGAGACTCTGGAACAGTCTTCCTCTTTTATAAAATTGTCTTCCTCTTTGGAAATCTTCAAATCAAATTTGAAGACCTATTTTCAAAGACTTTCGGATCTGATGCCGCTTTTGTTCCATTTTAGCTATTCTGGTGTTTTATCTCATTGGATCATTTATGCACATGTATATGTATACATGTATTTATGTCCACGTGCGTACCCGTGTGTGTGTGTGCATATATGCATGTATATGTATGTGCATATGTACTGGTACATATATACTTGTACAAACAAATGTATATAAGAGTCTGCTTGGGTGTGTGTATATATTTGGATGTTTTGTAATGCACATTTATTTTAATTCTTTCTTTTATCATCCCTGTTCAGCACTTTGGCCGATACTTGATGTCCTTTAAATGTGCTATACAAATAAAGCTGACTTGACTTGACTTTCCTATACTTCATGATTCCACTGCTAAGTCTCCTTGTCCTTTTTCTTCTGTCAAGAGAATACATCGAATATGTTCCTCATGGTTTCCCTCACCTCTACAATTGTACTTTCCCAGTCGTCTGGTAATTCTTGCCTACCACCCATATCTATCTCAACTCCTCCCTGTGCAGCATTCTTCCTCCTTCAACTTTCACCTTTTTCATCAGACTTTTTTAATTCTTCCCTTTGCCTTCAGTCGCTTCCTCTTCTTCTTGATTTAAAAAAGTCTTGATTCCTCTTCTTAATATTCAAAGTACTTTATATGTGCAGTATCTCATTATTAGGACATTTGGCAAATTCAAGAGATTAATTTCATTCAAGAGGTAATGGCAATAAATACGAAAATAAATAAATAAAGACTGAATTACATTTGAGGAAAACAAGAAAGAAAGAAAAAATCTCACCTGTAGCATTTCCATAGAAGACCGTACTGAGCACTGAAATGAAGATTGAAACCTGATCAGATTTTGTTAAACCTGTTTTTGATGAAGTTAAGGAATCACTCAATATAATTATATTGAAATAAACTTTAAATGTGCTACATTCAAGACAAATTTTATTGTCTGGAAATTTACTGTAATTCTCATAATTCAGTTCAGTTCAGTTTTATTTATTTAGCTTCAAATCACAACAACAGCCACATCGAGGCACTTTACATTGTAAGATAAAGACCCTACAATAATACAGAAACATGTTCAATAATTTGTGATACTCATAAGACACAGTTATGAATGTACTCACATAATAAATCAAGCATGCAGAACAAAGAGTGCCTCATTGTCACACCCAACCCTGCTGCAGTGCTAAAGTCAACGTGTTCTAACGGTGAAGCTGTTTCCTTGTAAAGTGTCTTTGTGCTTCCTTCCCCTTTATAATGAGCTCATAGAACTATAAACAGCTACACAAACCACAGCAGCACCGTTCCACTGCTGACATTTGTTGTCCACATCAGCTTGCTTCTTGTGCCAAGAAAGGTTAAAACAGTCACATTATGTTCTGCATTTATTTATGTAATTATCATTCACAGTGATCATAGCACTACTTTCTGGTTGCAGTGGTTCCCATCATTGGTAATTCACTATGAAATACATGCATCATCTAAATTACTACGTGGACTAGTGTGATTACATTTGTTTCCTCGTTACAATATTAAACATCAGTCAACAATGAGGAAAAATTGCCATTTGTTTGCCTGACAAATGTGCATCTACATCTCTCTCTCTGAACACTCACACGACATGCACACACACACACACACACACACACACACACACACACACACACACACACACACACACGCACACACACCCACATACACACCCAAGGTACTCTTTGTGTGTATGTAGCCATATTCACTCCAGTTCTCTCAAATTTTTCATAGCCTTGCATTAACACTATGGGTAGTGCAGTGCAAAAGGAGCACCATTAAATTCCCACTGTGCTCTTCTTGACTAGATTCCTTTTTTGATCGTCTGCTTAAACATTTGATGAACATAAAAGCAGTTCTAAGCTACAGCCTGCATTTCCTTTTCTCTAGATGATGTAATTCATCAGGTCACTTTCAGTACATAATAATAAGTATAGCAGAATGGACAGAAACCACATATGCACATATGCAAAGCTGACACAAAGAAAGTAGTACAATTTACTGTACTGATTATGTTACTTTTATTAAAAAGAATACAGCATTTATCATCTGCAAAGTCTTGAACTCTACAGGTGAAGTTGTTGTTGCTGACATGATCACAGTGTATAGTGATACAGTGCTCCCATCAAAAGTCAGAGAGTGCAACACTGTCAAAACAGTAACATCCGATTAATTGTTTAACCTCTTTTCTAATTCAAAGTGACACAGGGACAAAAAGTGGTGTACATCTTGGAAAGGTCGCCACATTATCAGACGGTCAACATAGAGAGAGAGAATCAGCCATTCTCAAGCACATCTTTGGTCTGTCAGAGGAAGTCAGAGTAAAGTTTATTCTGGCTTACTCTGTGGGAAACTCCACAGAGAAATATATGAGCAGGCTGTGGTTAGTACTGCGAGCCAAGTGTGCTAATCATAGATAGACATTTAATTTTAAATATAAAAAAAAATGTGATCCCACACATAATTCTCTATCATCTTGATGAAGATGTTGGAAGGGACTGGGACCAGAACAATGAACCTTAGGTGCCTTGGTTGGAGGTCAACTGTAGCAGCACAGGAACACAGAGGCCCTTGGAACTCGGTGGCAAAAAATCCATGGCGTCTGGTCCCGGTTGCTCAGGGTCCATGGGCTCTGATTCTGTTTGTATGGGATGACTGGTGACTAGAGCAGCACTGAAGGCTTCAGAGATGACTCGGGAAGCTGGAGCTGCTCAGGAGGCTCTGGTAGCCTGGGTTTCTAAAGCCTGAGCTGCACAGGGCTCACAGATTAGCAATTATCCTGTGCAACATAGGTGGGAGCTTCTACCTGGAAGAGGGAGCTCGAAGAGTTATGGTTGCAGATGACTCAGACTAACTAGGTGCAGAACCACCAATGAACTGCTTGGTATCATCAAGCCAGAAGAGCTGGCCAACATTGAGTCAGGAATTTCCAGAAAAATGGGCAAAGATGAGCTCCCCAGACATGCTGCAGGTCTTGGGCTGGTAACTACTACTTCACCATCAAGAGCTTCTTCATCGTGCGAGATGCAAGTACTGGCAGAGAAGAAGAAATGGTGAGCATGGAGGATGAAGAGTGAGGGGCTGGTGAAAGGCTAAGCCTGAGCAGAGGAGAAGTGGTGGACCAGGACATCTTTCTACATTGGTGCTGCAGTGGTGGAGAGAAGCTCTGTCAATGTGTCAAATCTTTTCGTCCATTTGCTTCACCAAGGACAGATCACACAAAGACCCCTTTAACAGCTCATTTGGAAGTACAGAGATATGCTGGTCATTTGATGTAGGGCAGCCTACGTGGATATGTAAATGATATGTCAATTACAGATAGGGTTGCCAACTTTTAAATATCAAATAAGGGACACTGTGGCGTGCCAGAAGCACAGTGCACAACAAGCTGGGCATAGTGTAAAAATGCACTGTGTGTGACATTGCGGGTAACCATCAATTTTCATGATATTTGGTAGAATAAGGGACAAACCAATTTTGCTCATTATATGGGATCTGCCAGCTGAAATGGGACAGTTGGCAACACTAATTACAGAATACCCATATGAGGTCCTATACAGGCCCAGACTGAGTGTCATGTTGTGCTGTTTTTCTGTTCCTGTCCCTGAATCCTGGTTTGTCCCTCCTGGGGACAACTCTGTTTCTGCCTTTCTGCTCCCAGCAATTCTCCGGACTCCAAAAAGAACATAGATTGGACATTTCAGTTTCTCACTCTTCCACTTCTTCAGCCGGTGAGTCACAGACAGTTGTTCTGTGTCTATGCTCTCTGTCTACCAGCTGTCAGAGCTAAAATATGTTTTCCATAAGCTTGCACACATTCAGCTTAGATTGTTCTTTGTCATTTTAGTTCTGTAGTCAAAGAGATGAAGATAAGGTCTTTCATGACTCTGTGAAAAGCCCCGGGCAGATATTATTTTTGGGCTTTGCCACCACACTGAACTGGAGCAAACACAGCATCTCACATTCTGTATGTTTATATGTATGTATCTCTCTCTCTCAGACACACACACACACACACACACACACACACACACACACACACACACGACACACATATTATAATATGAACGCATATTTTCATGGAGAAAAAGCAAATTATTTCATAATTGACATCAACAGGTTCATTAGTATTTTGCACAAATACAGTCAGATATATATCATATTATATCAGTCGTCTTTTAATAATGTAGAAGATTATTGCATACAAAAGTATACCGTGTTTATTGCCCAAACATTAATAAACCATACGTAACACTGAAAAAGCTGACTGTAAGTCATGCTGTTATTATCACTGAGTGAATAGAGAGAGCATGAAACTAAACAGAAGCACACCAGTTTGTACTTTTGTGTGCTAAAATACAGTAATATGTCTACAGTTATTAATACAGATATTGTATTTCATAATGATGATGACCTATAACTCTTATACTTGTTGGGTGTGTATGACACTTGGGTAGCAGAGGAGCAACAGTGGCTTCATAAAAAGCTTCATTTTGGGGTTGCTGTTACAGCTCTCCTCACTGATCTGTAAAGCAAAAAAGACAACAAGATTTCCAATTTGAAACAATATTATGAGCTAAAGAACAAGAATAAATCATCACATCATACTCCATCATGTCAGCATAAATACCTAGAGTGCTCCCTCATTTGACTTCAGAGTAAATTGCTTCATCAGCTGACACAAGACTTGATTTTCCTGTAATGGAGAGAAGTTTACTTAAAAGACTTGTGTAGTCTCATAACAACAACAACAACAACAAAAAAAACAACAATAATTTTCTTAAACCACAGGTTAACAAAGTTTTCTTTATCACTGTTTTTATTAGTGATATAAACAAAAATGCACACACACACAAACAAACAGATTTACAGTTGTTGAAATCTCCCAATTCTTTGAATCTTTGGGCTGAAGGAAGGACAATACTCGGTGTATTTATGCTCAATCAACAATCATTTATTTCCATACAATTCAACACTTAAGAGCATAAGGACCATCATGATGGGGAGACATGCCTGAAGAGGGTCACAGCAAGTCTCAAAATGGTGACGGGTTGCTCAGCTTTTTATAGTCTCTAGTGGCCCCCATCTAGTCGTAAAAGCCAAAACATCACATTCTTTCTCTGTTACAGCGCCTAAGTTATGACCTCGGCAGTTGTCTCTCTGCTTTCTGTAAGGTGGGGGTATGGAATGTGGTCTGTCTATCTCCCCTGTCTTAGACACAGAGTCTCCTGCTTACAATCTTCTCTTCATGATTCAACAATTAAGCATGTAATACATTCACAGCAGATCAAGGATACAGAGTGATGCACACTTATCTAATAAACTAATATGTGAATATGTTCTGTTAACTCAAAAGTATAACGAGAACTAAACTACATACAGATCACACACTCTATATTAAAGGGTATAATATGATCTACAGCAGTATTCTAATTCAACTACTTTGATTACATATATAAGGTAACATATAATAACAGAATAATCTAACAATTTTTCAAATGTAATCATAAATCATTATAATAAATTATCCATGTCATCACTGTAAATGATTGCAGGCTTTACTCACCCTTGTTTGTCTTAGTATTTCCTTTATCCCGGCAGTTGACCTGAGCATACATTGGACTGTCCTCTAAGAGAGATATGAGATCTCAGCATACATTTGTGCAACACAAATATCACATACAGCTGATGGATCAACGGAAAAAGGTGGATGGAGGTAAAATATAAGAAATTTACAACGGTCTGAAGATAATCTCACAAGTGAAGAAAGAAAGTGCAAGTAGCTTGGACACAGCGGTACCTAAATATTACACATTTTTTACATATATCTTTGCAAAAATGTTCAAAATCGTAACTTTAAAGCTCAAATACTAAAGATGACATATCTAACTTTTGCCTTCAAAGTTTTATGCAAAAAATGTTAAGTGAGGATATAGTTAGATTTAATAATTATATTTTCATATTACCTAGAGCTCTTTTTAATTTGACTTCGGAGTAAACTGCTTCATTGGTTGATTCAGGACTTGATTTTCCTGTAAGTAGAAAGACAATTATTTAAACTTCTTCATATTCTCATAATTAAAATCAATAACTGTTTTTTATATCGTAGTTGTCCAAAAATTAGAAAATAAAACGGCACAAAAAAATAAATAAATAGAAAAACCCCCCCAAAAAAAACCATGGGCTTTTTTTGCTGCATGGAAGAGAAATCAAGTCAAAGTTTTATATAGACGCCTTGAAATATAAAATAAATTAATAATTAAAACAAATTAAATTTAAAAAAAATGATTAGTCATTAGATATAAATGCACCTGATTTTACTTGTGCTGAAACAGAGAATGGAATTGATTCTTCGTCTTCTTATTATTATTACTATTACTACTAATAAAAGTGCTTCCTAATGTGATTATTTATGCACTGCTACACTGCTACAACAGTAATCTATAAGATATATTTTATACTTAAAAAAAAAAAAATCAATGTACTTGTACTTAGATGACCAATTCATATAAAAAAGATTATATCAATTAAAAAAGATAAAAAAAGAAGCTTTTATTAAATTATGTAAACTGTGAATAGAAATTGTAACATAGGAAGATTTACATCTTTAAGATAAGAAACAGACTGAACATTACTCAGTGGAGATGATGGCAGACTTTGCTCACCTTTGTTTTTCTTGGCTTTTTGTTTTTTGTGGTGGTTGATCTCAGCATACATCAGACTGTCCTCTAAAAGAGAAGTGATATTTATTCAGCAGAAATATGATATGTAGCTATTCACTGTAGGGACAAGAGGTTGACTGAAACTGAAATGAAAATCAACTGTTGTCTTTATGTATGCTTAGCTGTCTTAGACAAAAGACATACAATGTGTTTTATATTTAAAGATATAGATAAGTTCATGTAGAGGAGACTGGTTATGGTTGTAACATGGGGAGAGTTGTAACGCCACTAATCTCATCGTATCTATCTCAGGGATGAGATAGGAGTCATATGATGATTTCAGTTTTTACCCACTTCCATCCCTGATTTCACATGGTGCTTGTCATGGTTGCAAGTGTATGCAGATTTTATTGAGAACAAACTGGTTGTGACATACAAAAGGTTTTTTTTGTTTTGTTTTTTGTAGCAAATTTGGCCCATGCAAAGCTACCAGTCTCCTTTTCTGGCCCTGGCAGCTACTGTAAAAATAGTGGATACATGATTATGATGATAGGACCATAGCTAGACTGGCCATCGGGCATTTGCCCGGCGGGCCGATGGTCATGTTTCGTCTTTATGGGTTTTTTGTTGTTGGGGGTTTTTTGTAATGGTATAATCAGATGCTGGCAGATGTGTAAAAATGAGTCAGTTGTTTGGTGGTGGCTATGGCGGAGCTTCCATAGAGGCCAGCAGGTGGATGAGGGAAATGGGAGGCAGGAGGAGGAGAGACCGGAGGCGGCCACCGGTCCCAGTGTCAGGTGAACTGAACTTCAGGTAAGAAGTTATGACCTGCAGTCTATCTGGGTCAGATATAAACCAAGTTCAGGTGTAGTTTATTTTCGTTATGCTGACTTTTTACAGTCAGTTACAATAACTCGTACTGTGTACTAGCTAGCATGACGGAGTTTCGTCCCGTATTCAGAGAAAATATTACCCGTTTAGTATTGAGCTGAAAAGGAAGCGATTTGTTCCATACCTTAGCTGAAATTAAAAAGACACAAAGCTGGAGTTATTATGTGTCTTTGCTGTGCAG
Organism: Haplochromis burtoni; assembly: GCF_018398535.1. Classification (NCBI taxonomy): domain Eukaryota; kingdom Metazoa; phylum Chordata; class Actinopteri; order Cichliformes; family Cichlidae; genus Haplochromis; species Haplochromis burtoni. Next base: position 15,241 of record NW_024584489.1, read on the forward strand.
TTGCCTCCTCTTCTCTCATGCTCAGACCACACTCCACCACACAGACTTGCATTGTACTAACTTTTTACTAAGTGTCCGTCGTATTATGAAAGTTTGCTCTACTAAACTAATGTACACAGCCGCACATGCCAGGGTGTGTTTGAGTTATGGTCAGTCACAGAGAAATAGAGACAAAAACTGTCCTTTTATTCCAATACATCACTTTTTTGAAGCACATTCTCTGGTTTCGACTGACACTTCTCCCCAGTATGTGTTACAACCCACCCTGATTGTGGAGTAGGTGATAACAAAGGAACGCCATGTATTTAACATTATCACACAAGGTGTGTGGTATTCTTGCAGGGCTTTGAATGGTTGACATTTATAGGGAAAAAATGGGTAATTTGTGTAAAGGTTTGTGACCTCTAGCACAAAAATTAATTGCGTTATGGGTGCTGGAGCACAATGTGTTACAACCATACCTGGTCTCCCCTAAAACACGCAAACAAACAAAACAAAAAAACCCCCAAAAACAAATATGGGGGAATATCTCTAAGAAACAGCTGGAAACCATTTTTAATCATACTTTAGATTCAATAAAAATAAAATACTTAAAACAAAGTAGACTTCTTGTTTTTTGGATACGAATTTCCACATGTGCGCAAGATTCAACTCTAGTGATCAGTACTACTACATGCAATGACCGGATCACTGGATGAGATTGTTGTGACCTTACCTGCAGCTCCCATCTTTACATCAGAGTAAATGGCACTCTCCTCTGCTTTACGAAGCC
>NW_024584490.1:0-16009 GCF_018398535.1 Haplochromis burtoni
CGAAGTTTAGCGATAGCTGCTAGCGCCCCGCTAGCCGTTTAGCTAGTGAGCAGTTTAGCCAGTCAGCTCCCCAAACCCACAGTCGTTACAATATATATATATGAAGTGTCTTAAATACTACAAAAAATGCCATATTAATTGTGAAGCACCAACGTCTTGTTACTGTGGATTGCTCACGGAAAATGAGTTTAAAAAGATGAGCATATTAAAAGAAAAAAGATTGTATTTTAGAATAATCAATACTGCCACCTATTGGCCAAAACTGAACATGTCTGTCTTAGTTCTTTATCTAGAAATACAGAATCTATAATGAAAAAGTATTATTATTGATAAGGACAGACCATAAAAATCTATTTAGTAGTAGCAGTAAGCCATTTCATTTATCTTCTTTTCCACCTTTCAAATGTGAAGATTTGGGTGGGCAGAGCAAACAAGAATTAAAAAAAAAATCAGAGAAAGTTTAGATTCTGTGTGAGAATTGGAAAGCTGAAGCAGACGCTCAAAGTCTTTCCCTCTTTTGTAGCTTTTACAAGAGTCCAGAACAACACCACTTGAAATGATGACCTCAATAATTAAAATGTTACACATTTTAAAAATTGTCACCAAAAAGTGAACATGATGAGCCATCCAAAGATATGTTTATGTGATAGAACTCTGTCTGCTAAAAATGTATCGTATCCAGTTTTTTTATGATACAGGAGTGTTCTTTGGCTCTGCACCTTTAACACACACACACACACACACACACACACACACACACACACACACACTTGTGTGACCTTTAAAAACTATAAAATCGGAATTCAAGCTCTGACTTTAAAATCCATGATTACCGCCACCTAGTTAAGTTAGGATGACATGAATATTTGCATTCATGTTTGACATAGCTGAATTCTACTTTTAATATTTTAAAAGTAAAATAAAATGCCCTCTCATTTATGATGTTGTATTTTGAAACAGGCACATCATGGCTTGCCCTCAATGTGGAAATAAACTCGAAGGGTCATTTAACATCTGTCCTAAATGTGGCTTCAAGTTATCTGCCCTGACTGAAAAAAGTGCTCAAGGTAGGTGTCACATCATAACAGTAAAAATTATATTAACGCTAGTCCAAGGAGTTCATTTGTGGTACCACAGGTGAATATTTAACAGGTGAGAAAACTTACTGGACATAAAGCATAAGTGTATCTTTTCCACTATCAATAAAGACTTTATGAATATTTTCCCTCCACAGTATTCTAGTTTGGGTTGCTATAAAAATGTAAACGATTGTCTTGTCTTATCTTTAAATATATTTGCATAGTAAAAACAACCAACAACAACTTTTGCCAAATTCACCATTGTTTGATATATGTAACTAACCAAGCAATAATGGTTAAACAGATGGTGCCACATCAGCACATCCAATTTCAACCACTGCTGAGGAGAAAAATCAAAAGGAAGATCAAGACCATGCTGTTAAAGAAAGCACTACTCAAATACAGGTGACAAGGCTGAGAAATACATGTTATATTTGTGAAGTTACATATGTAATAGGTAATTTATCCAGCAATTTTGATTGAGAAATAAAAATAAAAATCCTCTTTTTGAAAGTGAAACCAAGGTTTCATACCAAAGTGATCAACTGCAGTAAACAAGCTCTTAAAAACAGAGTAACCAGTTTCTGCAGTCCTTCCACATTCAGCTTACGCAAATATTTCTTGTTCAGACAGTGTGCTAACTTACACGTTTCACTAAGGTATGAGACTGCAAAGATGAACCTTATGTTTGACATAAAAAACGGGAAAACTTTTTATGTGTATTATGGTCCATTTTGATATACAAATAAAAGTGAGTGAGAGAGAGAAAAGAGGACAGTAGGATTAGTAATGAGAGCTATGATACCTGTAGAGGTATGGAAATGTCTAGAAAACAGGACATTGGACTTTTTGAACACACTGTTTAACACACTCTTGAAGAGTGGGGGATGCTTGAGGACTGGACAAGAAGTGTACAAGGAGTTGAGAGATGAATGACAGATGGATTCATAGTGGGAGTGTGATTACATCAGGAATCAGGTGGAAGAGAGCTTGGAGAGGTTGAGATATGCTCTGGAGAAAAGAGGAATTAAAGTCAGTTGAAGCAAGACGGAACACCTGTGCATCAATGAGAGGGAGACAGGTAACAGTAAAGCTGCAAAGAGTTAGAGGTACTGACGATATCATGAGGAATTCTAAACCAGGTTTTTATGTTTTGACCTTCTATTTTAAGGACAGTGACTTTACTTAAAGTAAAATGTGCTATATAAATCAAATTGCAGTTTGAGTGGCAAGGCTGAGATTGTGCAGAGGAGAGATAATGAATATTTTGAACAAAGGATGTTGAAGATGAAGCAGCCAGACGGAAGAAAAAGATGAAGACCACAGAGAAAGTTAATGGATGTAGTGAAGGAGGACATGTAGAGTGTTGGTGTGACTATGACTAACCATCTGATTCCTGTATGACTTTTAGAACGTGATTTTCTTTCACTGTATATGTATACATTATGGTATATCAAATAATGAAAAATATATTCTACTTAGTACTTTTTACTTATTAACTTTCGCTTTTTCAAAGGTTGCTGATATTAATTCAGACGAGAAGACAGATTCAGAACTGACAAAGACACCGGAACCAGGAAATGAAGATGCAGGTATCTACAGGCAAAAAACTTCACCCTGCCTTTCTGGACCTCAAGTGGAAGAGAATATCTTGATGCCATCCTGTAAATTTCAGATACCAGAAGAGTAAGTGGCAGGACTACAGTATGTATTTGACATTATTTGACATATTAAACTATGAAATTAACATTATTGCCATTTTTTCCTCCTTTTTTCCAGTTCATCAATCAATGAAGAAATACTGGTGTACTTTCATGCTGTTATTTCTAAAGAATTTCATTTGGAACCCGAGAAAGACATGGTTGTCTTAAAATCTGAAGTGTTGTTTGGAAGCCGGGATGGTTTTATTGAAATGGTCCCCAGGTATAGCTTAATAGTTTTTTATAACTAAAAAAAACAACAGAGAGAGAGAGAGACAGAAAGAGTTTTACAAATTCTACACTGAGAATCAAAGAGAGTGAATTGCAATTATTTTTAATCATATTCCCTCCCCCCCCCCAGGAACAATTATTAGCCTCTGTGGAATTATTAGTTTGTCACTTCTCTGTATGTTCCATCTCTAACAAGAATGGTTTCTGTTTAATAGCCCTCTTGGGGACAACCAATATCTTATTGAAGGACAGTATCGGGTTCCCAAGGAAAAAATTCAAGAGAGCATTCCCTACAAATATGCAGTTTGCAAAAAGGAGTATGGCTTTATCTATGAGACCATCTACCAGAAAGAGAAAAATGACCTCATCAACAGGTGCCTAACCATCAATCCAGAGCTTTTAACAGCAGAAGGTATTTTGAATTTTATTGACGCAAATGTTCACATATTGGTTTACTACATTTGCACAACAGCACAGTGTGCTATCAATCGAAAAATCTAATGAAAAAATACCATGTTTGGTATGTTACCCTCTTTCATCCTCATCCCTGCCAATCACTACTTGAAAAAGTAATCAGTGTAGTATTCCTTGATAGTTTGTCATCTACAGGGAAGATGCATTTTTGTTCATCAAATGGACAGTTTGATAAATTTAGAGCAGCAATTAAAAATAAAAATGAATATACCACTCCACTAGCTCAGTTTATACACTGGCCTGGTCCCGGACAGGGGGATGGGGGTCATATTTTGTTAGACCTGTCATCGATTTGGCACTGATTTTTCAGACGTGTTTTTAGCTGAGGTATCATGTTATCTCCAGTAAACACGAACTCTATATAAGAGGTGTTCACAATTGAGTTACTGAAATGTTCTTTTGGTTTGTTTTTTTGTTTGGTTTGCTTTTAAAGGTGAGTGGCACCAATATGATGATATGATCCATCCCAAACCGAAGAGTAATTGGCCTTGGAATTCTACAGAAAAAACTGTGATAGAAGGGAGAAACTTTGCTGGCAAGGAAATGTTACAAATAATCTTTGATCTTCTCAAAACTTGGAATGAACAGAAAGTGGGAGAATTCTTTTCCCTACTGCAGCAGTTCTTTTATACATACAGTGGTCCTCTGCTTCATGATGGTAGAGAAAGACGATGGGGATTACCATATGATTCAAATCAGGTAAACAAATTTTATACTACAACAGGTAGCATTCCAAGATTCAATAATGCAAAAATTAAAAGTATTGAATAGTGTTTTCCATACTCCACTGTGTATTGGCATTAGTCCTAACATTCATCCTTTGCTTTTTCCAGGTGAAATACCTTCTTAAACATTTTCTGGACAAACACTTGAGTTTTGATGCCATAAAGAAGACAGCAAGAATACCACCTCTCCATGCAGGGATTATTGGTTTGCTTGTTTACAACAAGTATCTGAAGGACAGCATGACAAATCAACTTTCTAGTTTATGCAATCTTCTTTGCCTGCCTAATAAGGCAGAGCATCATTTTCGTTCTTTCTGGAATGACTTTGTAAAAGCTTTGTCATATGAAAACAGGTAACTTAAATATAGTTTTATTTTACTTATAAAATTAAAGGCATAATTATAATAGATAAAAGATTCTAAAATTTATTTTTTCATAGACAATAGTTACAAAGTAGTATGGTATCATCAATCTTGATTCTCATTGTCCATATCTGATCAAATATTTGTGTAAAATGTTGTGAGTTTTCCAGTGTAGTTTGGAATACTAGCATGTGAATTTGTCAATGACTTGTCTGACCACTGACATATTTTATTTATATAAAAGATTGGTTGCAGATGCAGTTGACACCCTTTGCCATACTGCTATGACACGCCGCATTGAGAAGTGGGTGTTGGTCATCCCTTTGGTTCATCTACTGACAGGAGAAAGCAAACCATATGAGCCAGTCCCACCTGTCTTGAATCCACAGTTTGACTCCTGGACAGGCTTGAAGAGAATCACAAGAACAGATTCATATGGTGCTAGTCATATGTATGCACTTATCTTTTATAAATACACCAAAATTCAGTTTAATTCATCTGCCCCCAATAATCAGCTCTAATTTTTAATCAGGAATTTGATCCAGATCATGGAAGAATATGACTACCTGATAGACATTGATCCTCTTCTTGTGCACTCTTGGATGTCTCTGATGGGAGTTGATTACCTAATGAAGGACAAATTGATTATGCGTGTTGAACTTCGAGACATTCTTCAGTATTTGCAGTTCATTGTCAATTCTGGCAACCGTAAACGCATGTGCATGGTATGTATTCTTAACAGTGGTATTTTGTTAGGACAGAGTGTCAAATATTAAAATGAAAAGTATTTATTTATACAATAATGTTAAATAGAGATTGATTGAGATTAATGTTAGTTTTATTTTGGTCCAGTTAATTATCGTTAATCATCTGCTGCACAAATTGTCTTTCTTTGGTTGTTGTTTTCAGTAACAATCAAGAAAACTAACTCATGGGTATGCTTAATGTGAATGGACTGATACTTATATCCCACTTTTCTACTCTTCTGGAGCACTCAAAGTGCTTTACACATCATGCCAGATCCACTCAAGTACTTTCTTCTATGCTTATAAGTGCTTTCTAAATAACATTCACACTCTAATGGATGCATCAGCGAACAACTTGGGGTTAGTAACTTGCCCAAGGGTATTTTGCATGCATACAGGGGGAGCTTGAATCACAAACCTTCTAATCAATAGATGACCTGCACTACCTCCTAAGCTACAGACACCCCAAATGTAGGATGAAAACAATAAATCAGTGCTGACTTTTGACTTCACACTGATTATAGATGATTATTATATTACTTCTCAGGTGAAAGTTGTTTTTTTCTTTATCATAATTATCGTTATTTGATAATTGTCAATTATCAATTTCGGAATCAACATTTAACTTTTTTTTTACTCTTTATATTATTCAATTGATCTGATATGTAAAGACCTGTGATTGACGAAAGTCCCAGTCACAGGTTATATTACCTAAAGCCTGAAAATGTCAAGGTGTGGCAGGCAGAATGTAGCACCCAAAAGCAAAACACTCAACGAAGGGATAAACTTCAAGAAGCTGCTTTATTGCAGTGGCAACTTGCACAAAAACACTTACAAAACTAAACCAAAGCCTAGAAACTGGATCTAATAACAAAACACTGGGAAACTATGGACGGCGACCTCAGGGAGCACAAGAGAAGAGACACACACAGATGAGGGGACGACACGACACTGACAAAGAGAAACACAGGGCTAAAATACACTGAGGGATAACGAGGGCATGGGACATAGCTGGGAGGAATCACACTTGATGAGACCAAGGGGGCAAGGGACCGTCAATGTAAAATGGCATGAAAACAGTGGGAGCACAGAGAACACACAAATAACAAAAACCCAGAAAACTCTAAAAAGTTATAAACGCAAAACATAAACATGAAGTCACTAGACTCTAGACCGTGACAGAAAACAATACGAGGAGCAAGTGTTTAGGTCTTTCCTAGACTACGCTGATTTATAATAGGCTGAAAGGTTATTTTAGATTTTATGTTCATGTATTCTAAGTACAATAAATACATGTTGTTGCCTACCCCATCTTTAACGATTTTGTGTTTTTCTATTAAATGTGTTCTGTTATTTTGCTGACAGGTTGTGAGACATTTGACATCTTATCTGATCAAGAAAGAGAGCAATCACAAGAAAAGGTAAAATGAAAAGGAAAACAAAGGTGCCTGAGAATATCATACAAGATCCCTGAAGAAGAATTTCAGTGTATTATTGCTGGCAGTCTTGTGCATATACAACAATAATATTAATATTTTCTTCCCATAGTTTTGATGACAAAGATGGAGAGTGCTGCCTGAAAACTGCAGTAATGCTTCTTGGTTCTATCACAAAAGACACAGAGTTCGGGGATCTTCCTCTTCAGTTCCTTGATCTAGTCTGTGTGATTGCCAAGGCATATGGCCTCACTGATTCCCAGGTGTGACTTACTTGTCCAAGTTCTCACTTTAAGACACACATATGTATATATATATATACAGAATAAGTTGACATGGTGTGATAAGTTTTTTTTTTCATAATATCTTTATTGATTTACAGACAAGAAAGATAATTCATGAAGAGTCAGTCAAGGACACATTACAAACAATGAGGGTATGGCAGACAAATACCTTCCACAACAAACTGCTTAAAAAGCAGCATGTTTTGCAGTTTTCTCTACCCAGTGAAATACAGGTAAGCAGAAATTAATGTTAGTAATATCTTATTATCTTTTATGGTTTAGTGTACATATTGTTCTTCTGACATCAATTAAGTAGCTACTAATAGAAGGGGGAGGGGAAGTAGCTCACCTTACTTACAAATTAAGGAATCTGTCTAACAACCAGTTCAGATAACATAAGTCCATCTGTCCATCTGTCTTTTTAACCACCACAACTCAAAACTAAAGATTTTCAGGAGCTTGACAAAATACAAAGTAAGACTGAACATTTTACATCCGGCCATGTGTTTATGCATTATCATAATTCATTTCATAATATAATTGAGGACTAAAATGCACCTTTTACAATGATGTACAATATATTAAGCTTGGTAGATACTTTTTAGTAGGCTGGTTGAACACCAAGAGATAAACACTGGAAATTTGGTGTTAAAAAATATTTTGTACCATATTTTTTTTTGAAGGTAAGTAGATTCATAAACTCACTCTTTCTTTGTCTCAACAAGAACACTGAATGAGTTTGCAAAGAACCAAATTGATTCTGGGATACAAACAATTATGCCATTAGGTTAGTACTCCCTAAAGTCTGGTCCTTGATTTATCTCAAAAATTCTTGAAAGAGTAGTTGTAATACAGCTAACAGATCATCTGCTGAGGAACAGCTTATTTGAGTTTCAGTCAGGTTTCAGAACTCATCACAGTACAGAAACAGCATCAAAGAAGTTTACACTTATGATCTCTGTTAGTGGACTCCTTTCTGTTCTTGTCCTGCTAGACTTCAGTACAGTGTTTGATACTGTTGGCAACAGCATTTTATTAAACCAAATATCATATGACAAAGCATTTTATAGACACACCAGACCACTGAAGCAAAGCATTCTATACTTTGCTTCTCCAAAACATGAAATGGACATGCATGCAGAAGTTGTATTACTGCATGCAGAAGTTGTATTACCAGCAGGGGGGATAATATATTTATATACACAGAGTTGGTAGTGATAAAAAAAAAACATATGAAGTACATTCCAGGGTCCTTAATTGGTGGAAACAATTCAACTAGGATGGTATAAATATATGTGTATGTTCGAATTCACTTCAATTTTATTTATATAGTGCCAAATCACAACAAAAACAGACGCCTCAAAGCGCTTCATATTGTAAGGTAGACCCTACAATAATAAATACACAGATGAAACGATAGCACCATTATACCCCCCCCCCCACCCCCCCCCCCCCCCCCCCCCCCCCCCCCCCCCCCCCCCCCCCGATGTCAACCTTTTTGGTGGACAGTGGGAAGGAAAAACTCCCTTTTAACAGGAAGAAACCTCCGCAGCAGAACCAGGCTCAGGGAGGGGCGGCCATCTGCTGCGATCAGTTGGGGTGAGAAGAAGGAAAACAGGATAAAGACATGCTGTGGAAGAGAGCCAGAATTAATAACAAGTGTGATTCAATGCAGAGAGGCCATAGTGTGTCAAAAAGGTGGCTGAAAAGGAAAAACTCAATGCATCATGGGAGTTCCCCGGCAGCCTATGCCTATTGCAGCATAACTAAGGGCTGATTCAGGGTCACCTGATCCAGCCCTAACTATATGCTTTAGCAAAAGGGAATGTTTTAAGCCTAATCTTAAAAGTAGAGACAGTGTCTGTCTCCCATGTGTAAATGTGTTAATAATGTCTATTTAAATGTTTTCCCATGACTATTTTCATGTTAGCTTGAAATATAATATGTTCCTCTGCTGTTACTGCAACTTCTGCATGCATGCACTTTTCACATTTTGGAAAGGCAAAGCTTGAAATGGACATGGTGGACCATAGTGTCTATTACACGCTTTGCTGTGATATCAGCTTGTTTTATTGAAGTGATTAGAGCATGCTCTAGGTATTACAGGTACTGCCCTGCAGTGATGTAGAATAATTTCTATCTAATAGACTCCAATTTGCTCATGTTACTAAAGAGCCCTCATCACACAAAGGTTAATTATGGAGTTCCACAAGGTTTCATGCAAGGGCCAATTGTGTTTATATTTTACATGCTTCTCCTAGGCAGTATCATTAAGATCAAGGCATACCATATATTTTCACTGCCATGCAGACAATAGCCAACTTTATCTATCCATGAAGCCAAGCAATTACAAAAACTACAGGAATGCCATAAAGATAAAGACCTAGATGGCCTCTAATTTACTGATTCTAAATTCAGAAAAAGCTGAGGCTATTGTACTCGGCCCTGAAAATCTTAATATTGTACCTAACCAGATACTTATGGCATTATCTTGGCCTCCAGCAACACTGTGAGAGTCAGAGTAATGATAGAAAGACACTAGAAAGAGAGAGCATATTTCTTCTATTTTGGCTTTTCTTCATTGGCTCCTTGTTAAATCCAGAATCAAATTTAAAATCATCTCATACAACATCTTGAATATTTATATTCTAAAGAGCTTATTTAAAGAAATTTGCTCTCCGACGGAGGGGTTCCAAGGATATTTAATAGAAGAATATGAGGCAGAGCTTTCAGCTTTTAAAACTTTTCTCTGTGGAAACAAGTCACAGTTTGGATTCGGGAGACACACACCTGCTCTGCTTTTAAGATTAGGCTTACCGTATTTTTTGGACCATAATGCGCACCAGATTATAAGGCGCATTAAGCGAAAAAAAACAGTCAGATAAGTCAAACTTTACTCAACTCATTCTTCTTGCTTCCTCCACTTCCCTACCATTGTTCATTAATGTGGAAAAAAGTTAGCATTCATTCTCCAGCTTCACTGTGTTTATGTTATGCTAACATAGGTGTGTTGCTAGCGATCACGTAGCACATCATTATATACCAACTAGTCCAACTTCAGTAACCCTACAAAAATCACTTGTTTAGTTTTCTTTCTTCATTTATGTTGGAAGTAATAGCAGAGATTCATCCATCCATCCATTTGCTTTCGCTTATCCTTTTCAGGGTCGCGGGAGGCGCTGGAGCCTATCCCAGCTGTAATAGGGCGAGAGGACAGGACAGGTCTCCAGTCTGTCGCAGGGCTAACACACAGAGACAGACAATGATTCACACTCACATTCACTCCTGCATTCACACGTGAGGGCAATTTAGATTAATCAGTTAACCTATCCCCAAAAACTGATGCCACAGTGTTCGTTTGGCTTTGGGACCTGAACCGGACGGCGTTTTGGACCCAGATTACTCCACGAGGCTCCTGACTACGGTAGCCGTAATGCTCCGACAATCAATCAAGCGGTGTGGCTTTGTAGCTTACCAAAGTCGTAAAACATTTTTTGACAGACTTTTGAACGCCGTGTACCACATAAAATCGGTTCGAGATCACATTTCTGTGCTTTATTTCGGTGCTTTTTTTTTTCCATGAGATGTCATACACTTTGGATTCATGCCAATCATTTTATGTTTCTGAGGATAGTAGGCGGGCCCAGGTACGTACGTTCTTTTAGAGCAGAGCTACAGCTTAAAAATGCCCAAGGCGAAGCGGTCAAAAGTCTGGCTGTACTTCACAGCAAAAGATGCAAACTCAGCAGCCTGCAACAAGTGCTTTAAGGTGATACTGTGCAAAGGAGGTAACACCTCGAATCTGATAAAACACCTGGCGACGCATAACAGGTTTTTTAAAAGCCGAGAAATGCACCGTATTTGATAGCTTGCTGCAAGACTGAGCACCACAACTACTGCAGGTGTGGTGCCTGTTATCGGCCCCAGAGTTTGCGACATCTGCCAAAAACCTGAAGAGGAGAGTCCAGCCCTACCCCTGCCTGTGTAGCAGAAATGATGACCATTGATGATGGCAACAGCAGCCGTTCTTCTCTAGGCGAGTAGCTTAATGTTGTTCGTGTGTAATTTACATTGAGTAGGCTAACCACGTTATTACATTAATGCATGTAAGGTGAACTAGCAAACACCATTGTAGTTACATGCGGCTGTCTTCTTGTTTGATAGTGATACCATATATGCCCTATAGCTGCAAAAAAGGCTAACATTGTTATCTTTTTACAAAAAAACCCCCAGCTAAATATGAGAGGTTTTAGGACAAAATTTGTATTTTGCATATACTATTATATACTGTACATATATTTATTAGTTTCAGATTTAGCCATTCTTGTATTTTGTATTTTGCTTGTTTATGTTATTGTATTTTGCACAACTCTGTTGCTTGTGAAGCTCGCACACAAGAATTTCACTCACATGTACTGTACCAATGTATCTGCACATGTGATGTGACAATAAAAGTGATTTGATTTGATTTGATTTGTATTTTCCATTGTTTAAGCACCGGTTCCAACCAAAGGAGGTATGTTGTATCAACAGAAAAGGTTAACTTGGCTATCATTTTGCAGAAAAAAAGAGACTTCTAAAAATAAAAACATAAGAGGTTTTTGGACAAAGTTTGTGTTCTCTATTCTTTAAGCACCGATTCGAGCACCGTTTAAACAGCGGCACCATTTCAAAAGTACCGGTATTGGATAAAACCTAAACGATACCCATCCCTATTCATACATAAGGCACACTGGATTATAAGGTGCATTGTCGAGTTTTGAACAAATTTAAGGATTTTAAGTGCGCCTTGTAGTGTGGAAAATACAGTACAACTATAAAGCATATAGTTATGGCTAGATCAGGTGACCCTGAATCTTCCCTTAATTACTCTACAATACGTCTAGACACCTGGGGGCTTCCCATGATGCACTGCTTATTTTTCATTCACCTTTTTCCCTCACCACTTTCATCTCTGCCTCTCTACCACATAGTTTCTTTTGTCCACACTCCTCTCACCCTCGCAGCAGATGACTGGCCCTCCCTGAGTCTGGTACTGCTCGAGGTTTCTTCCTGTTAAAAGGGAGTTTTTACTTCCATTGTCACCAGGTGATTGCTCATAGGGGTTGTCTGATTGTTGGTGTATTTGTCTGTGATATTTTAGGGTCTTATACCTTACAATATGAAGCACCTCGAGGTGACTGTTGTTGAGATTTGATGTCCCTACCATCCATCCATCCATCCATCCATTTGCTTCCATTTATCCAGGGTCGCAGGGGTGGAGAAGCCCAGACCCCCCCCTCTCCCCAGCCACCTCCTTCAGCTTGTCTGGTGGAACACCAAGGCATTCTGAGACCAGTTGAGAGATATAATCTCTCCGACTTATATTGTATTGGGTCCTGTGTTTGGTGTTGTTGGTGGTGATGTGTACGGCTGGTGGCAGGAGAGCTGCAGCCCTTGAGTGTACTGTTACAGCAACTGTGTGTGTGTGTGTTAAATAAAGTATGCGGCAAAGCATGTTCATGCCATCGGGTCTGGGTCTGCCGTGGCCCTCCTCCTGGCTCTTGGCACCACTGTGAATGACCACAGTGATTGCGGATGCCGTGCAGGTGCGTCCTCCTTCCCTGTACGGCACCGAAGACCACACCCCGCCACAATACTATATAAATAAAAAATGTAATTAGAATTGAATGTCCATCCATCCATCTTCTTCCACTTTATCTGGGGCCGGGTCTCATTTTTCTTTTAGGCATGGAGCAAATTACTCTCAATATCTTTTAATTATGAGGAACACACTTCATTATGGAGAACCACATTCATGGGTGATTTTCAAGAAAAACTGAAAGAGGTGAGACTGCATTATGTTTATATTTTCATGGTAATGTGAAACTGGAAAACATAGTGAGGCTCTGTGCTTGTGTGCTAGGAACATCCTGTGGATCAAATTGGAATATACTGTAACAAGATGGACAAGATGAGCAAGGAAAGTCCATTGTTGTGCAGCATAATGGAGAACTGTGCAATGGAGGCTGCTGCACATATTTGCCAGGTATGATTTCAATCAATGACAAATGGTTAGCAATGTCATGTAATATAACTGTAAGTCCCATGTAAGCAACAATATTTTCACACTCTTGGGGTGCAGAGGACAATTGCCTTGCAGGGGATATTGTCCATGTTTCCTTTTTTCTTATTCCGTCCATCCATCTAGTTTCTTCTGCTTATCCGGGGCCGGGTTGGGGGGCAGCAGCCCAGCATCCCTCTTCCCGGCCAACTCCTCCATCTTGTCTGGCTCCTACCTCAACTGGCACCTTTCGATTTGGAGGAGTAGCAACTCTACTCTGAGCCCTTCTCAGGTGGCAAAACTCCTCACTCTGTCTCTAAGGGAGAGGCTAGCCACCCTTTGAAGAAAGCCCATGTCCACCGCTTGTATCCACAATCTTGTTCTTTCAGTCATTACCCAATGCTTGTGATTGTAGGTGCAGGTATGGATGTAGATCGACTGGTAAACAAGAGCTTTTACACTCAGCTCTCTTTTCACCACGACGGACCAGTACAGCACCCACATCACTGTAGCAGCAGTACAAAGCCGTCTGTTGACCTCCCACTCCCCTGACTTGTGAACAAGACCCTTAAATACTTAAACTCCTCCACCGGGGTTGTATCTCGTCTCTGACCTGGAGTGGGCACCATCTTTTTCTGACTGAAGCCTCAGACTTAGTGATGTTAGTTCTCATTCCTGCTACTTCACACTCCCCTGTATATATTAATCACCATCTGTGGGTGGATAGCAAAGAAAGAAGATTGTACAGAGAAATGCCCTTTCTCTTGTGACACATGACAATAAACACTTTGAATCTTGAATCTTGAACCACTCTGGTGTGAGCTGGAGGCCACCACCTGAAGAAACCAACAGAACCACATTATCTGCAAAAAGCAGAGATGAGATTCTGAGGCTTCATGCACCTCATGTCTAGAAGACCTCACTTAGAAGGCATCCAGGAGGAAGATGCCCAAAACACCTTAATTGGCTCTTGTCAGTGTGGAGGAGCAGCAACTCTACACTTAGCCCCTCTCAAATGGCCAAAATTCTACACCTTTCGCTAAGGGAGAGCACAGTCAACCGCAGAGGAACCTGATTTTTGACAGTGTTGCTTTCACACTAAGCTCACTCTTCTCCAAACTAGACCAGTGCAGCACCCATACCACTGCTGCTGCTTCATCCAGCTGTCAGTCTCCTGTATGCCCACCCCTGCTCGCAGACTCACCATTGCTCTCCAGATGGAAAACACTTATTGACTGCTTGTGATTAAACTTGTGATTGATCAGGGTCATAACTGTTGATTTGGTTTCAGTTTAATTTAATTTCAAGACATTAAGTGAAATAAATATTTGATTTTAAAGCAAACCATGACTTGATGGAGAAACCCTCAGTGGGGAGCACGTTGATAAGACATTTCTTAAAGTTGGTTATCAAGATTCCACTTATCTGAGGAAGGGTATCGGCCAACTCCACTTAAAAGAAACTCTAACTCTAACTCTTCCTTAACTTAATATGGCTCTTCTTAACTTCCACTGGAAGACCCAGCCACAACCCAACTTCCATGGTTTTGGTTAAGGAAAGGAGGTTCTCGTCTAAGGTTTTACAGTACATGGCTCTGTCCATTGGCCCCTCAATGTGGTGAAGTCATCCTTTATATTCAGCAAAAAAATGTTTCCACCTCCATCCTGGACAGTGGAGATAATGTTCTTTGGGTCATACTCAGCATTTCTGTTCATCCAAATATTGAAGGTTGAGTTGAAAGTTCTGCAAAATTTCCATCCATTACAATGTAGTATATGACCAGTTGTGTTTTTGATCACTCTGGTCACAACTGCCTTCACATCTTTAAAATAGCTAAATTTGGAGATGATCCACCACCTCATGATGATCCTGACCACATGAGACAAGCTCTTTTGAGCATGGAGCTCCAGACTGAGGGAAACCGATGATCATTCTATATTTCTTCTCTTTTCAAATAATGACAGTAACAGTTGTTACCTTCTTGCCAAGCTTCTTGCTGATGGTAGCTCATTCCAGCCTTGTGCAGTTCTACAATCGTCTCCTTTGACGACTCTTTGGTCTTGTGCATGGCGGTGAAGAGGAAGAGAACTACCAACATACCTGACGTGGGTCTGTGGGTCTTTTGAAAGTTGTCTACATCTACAAGTATTTTCCTTTTTCTCTCTCTTTTTATCAACATGAAAGCTGTGAAGAGTAAAATCATTTCACTTGTTTTCTTACAAATGGAAATTATAACCAACACCAATAGTTTGCCACTTTTCCACATTTTTTCCAACTGTTGCTTTTAAATTCATATTGCATTTTTAATTAATTAGTATTTATGACAAATGCAAAACACACTTAGTTTTAATTGTAATTACTTCTTTCTGTACAGTAAAAATGATCATTACAGGCACAATTTGCAAGTTAATAAATGAATCTTTGAGATGTTTCTGCTTGTCTTATTTTTCTTTTTTCTTTTCTTTCCACTCAGGATACATCAGCTATGTCAAACCTCATGACAAGATATGATTTCACAAAATTTTTAAAACTAATGTCAGTTGTTGTGATGGAGTCATGGCCCAAAGATGAAAACGGACATGAGATACAAGACGAAGAATTGGTATTTGACTACCTCATGAGCTGGCCCATGGCCAAAACCATCCTCAAAATTGCAGGTAAACTGTGAAATAAAAAAAGAACATAACATGAAATACACCTTGAATGCTCTTTAGTAATGTCTAGGGTATGCATAAGCTTTCAATTTTGTATATTACCGTACTCATTTTGAAGGAACATATTCATTGGAAACATGAATGCACTTTTGAGACAAATTCAGAATGTGAGGACTGTTTGCAACTTAACTGGAGGGTGCCTGTTTAAAAATTTAATCAAACGGAGATGAACAGGTTTTTGTAGTTGTTGTTGTTGTTGTTGTTGTTGTTTTAAA
>NW_024584491.1:0-1286 GCF_018398535.1 Haplochromis burtoni
TTTTTTTTTTTTTTTTTTTTACAGTTGAAATTCCATTGAATTTCAAGCACCCAAACCAAGTCTACAAAAACACACTGACCTCAAATGCTAGAAAACAAGGTTATTATAAATGTTCTCATGTAATAGTCTCAAACACACTTGGAAGGTAGAATATTTGGTATAAACATATTAAATGAAACTGGGTGAAATTAATACTGATTTTAGACAAAGTTGTGTGACTCTTCAGGCTTCCTGCAACTGATTTCATTTAATATTGTGGCGAGCTCAGAAAAGGAGGAGACAGAGGTAACGTCTGGTCTTGCTTCCCGCAGAGTTAGCCAGGGAGCACAGCTGTTTATTAGCATTCATCAGACGAACACACAACGCTAACACACCCGCTCGGCGCAGCTCTAGCGTAACAACAACAAACACTCTCTCCACCCAGAAACACACAGTCGCAGAGAGAGAGTGTCACCTGTAACCATGGCAACATAATGCTGCCGCCAGGACATAGCTGTCAAAACAAAACCCCAAACAGCCCTGACCCGCTACATAGCCCCCACCTAAGGGGTCAATTACCATTACCCAACACAAAGTCCTGCAAATGTCCATGTGTCTTTTTTCAGCGCACCGACCGATCTCGACCGGTGGGGGAAGAGTCACTCGGATCAGAACATGGGGTACCACCAGCATCCCCTGCCTCGGCGGCTGCTGGAGCAAGTGGTCGGTATGGTGAGAGTCTGTCCTGGTGCAACACGACCATGTGCCCCCGGGCCCGGCATGCGGATCTGGTACACCACTTCTGTTAGCCGCTCCACGACCTCCGCCGGCCCTTGCCAGTGACTGCAGAACTTGGGGGACGCTCCTCTCTTGCAAACCGGGTAGTACACCCAAACCTTTTCACCAGGCACGAAAGCTCCCCCTCAGCACCTGGTGTCGCAGGCTCCTTTCAGTCTAACTCCGGTGCTGGCCTGGGCCTGGCGGGTGTAGTCATGAACCACCCGCGACTGCTCCCTCCACCTCCTGTAGCAGTTCATGGCCACCAACACGCGCCGGTTCCCTGCCTTGGTGACAGGGAAAGGCCCTAGGATGTCTACTCCCACTGTCTCCATCGGCACCCCCACCTGGTGCTGCTGCAGGGGGGCAGTGGAGCGTTGAGTGGGGCCCTTCCGTCCTGTGCAGGTGTCACAGCAGTGCACATGAAGTTCCACATCCTGTCGACAACCAGGCCAGTTCAACCGTCCCCTGAGATGGCGGAGAGTTTTGGCATTCCCATAGTGGCCGGCCCCCACCAAGCCATGGACAAG
>NW_024584491.1:2867-3818 GCF_018398535.1 Haplochromis burtoni
CACACACACACACACACACACACACACACACACAGATGTTATGCATCCTGCACCTTAGTTCAAGCATTCATGGGGAAAAATACATAAAGAAAATTGTGTTTTTACACAAGGGATGTTAATGTCATACATCAAACTCATAAAGTCCTCAATAAAAATCAAATACACAACCGCATTACATCAATAATAACAATGCTTTAATTTTACAATGATGAAAAACAATTATACCTAAACAGCTCATCAATATTCAATTATCAGTTTCTGCTATTAATCTAGGTCGAGTTTCAGAATGAAATTCCAGTGACAAATCTTATTTGTTTCTTACAACATTACTACTTTTCTTTTTGAATGTAGGGAAGTCAGACACACTACATTTCAGCTTCAGCAAAGCCTCTCGGAATTTACTGTTCATTACATTACATGAGTTGTACTGAGTTGTCTGACAGAGTTTAACTATATGTTGTCAGACTATAGATTTATGTCAGCTAATTTAAATGTTTTTGTGTCTGTTATTTTTTTTTTGTTTTATTTAATTTGGAAGGTTATGAGGAGGAGGCCCCTTTGGAAAAATCTGAGTGGACTCCCAGAATGGCTAAGATGGGGAGGGGTATGATAGACTGCAAATCTAAATATGGTCCGATCCTGCTACTTAATGTCATGTGGAGACTGAAGAAAATCCCAGGAATGAATCTAAAAAACGAGATTGGTTTTCACTGTGTTTAGCACATTTGCATTCCCAAGGCACAAGCACACGGTTCTTAGAGAGAGTGCTCTGTCTGCCGCCATGGTGTAACATTGTCAAGGAAATGCATTTTTAGTGTTGAGTATAATTCATAAAGAACTGGTTTATACAATCTGACAGTGATACATACTTTAAACCTTAAGTACAGATCTGAAACAACCAAAACTGACCAGTTTTTTACAGTTTGTGACAAAAACTGTGTAAACCATATA
>NW_024584491.1:3838-16007 GCF_018398535.1 Haplochromis burtoni
TATATATATATACACACTCAGAATTGAGGGGATCGAACTACCAGAAGGCAACATTGCAGACTTTGAGGACATCAAACTGTACATGGGCATCTGACACGCAAATGGAAACCATGAAGAGTCTGCTGGGAAAGCTGTAAGTACCTGCAGATGCTAGAAGGTAGAGCATACATGGAATGCCACAACCAAGTGGCTGGCATAGTATACAAAAACATCTGTGTCGAGTATGGCCTGGAAGTCCCGAGGTCAAAAAGGCAGACGCCCCCAAGGGTGGTGGAGAATGACCGAGTTAAGATCCTGTGGGACTTCCAGATACAGACAGACAAAATGGTGATGGATAACCAACCGGACATAGTAGTAGACAAGCAGAGGAAGACGGCAGTAGTGATAGAAGTAGTATTACTGAACGACAGCAACATCAGGAAGAAGGAACACAAGAAACTGGAAAAGTACCAAAGACTCAGAGAAGAGTTTGAGAAGATGTGGAGGGTGAAGGTAACAGTGGTTCCAGTGGTAATCGGAGCAGTAGGTGCTCACATTGTGCAAATAAAAAATTGTCATCCTATGTAAAACCAAACAGGTTAAATGGATTAAATTTAAATTGCAGAAGTACACTTTGTACATACTGAAAGTGACTATATATGTTACTTCCAATTAAGAAGAACTGCTAAATAAAACTGATTTCTGAACAATGAAATGGTCCAAAAAGGAGGAATGAAAAAAAAGCACGACATTTTGACCTGGGGTAATATGTCACCTGCCTTAAATCTATTTGAATATCTGTAAAAGTATGTTAAAATGCAATGCAAAGCAGCTTAACCTCTCCAGCAAAAAGTGGCTAAAAATTTCATCTCATTGACATACTTGTGAAAGATTGGTATCATCCATTCCCAGAAGGATCAAATATGTCGTCAGAAATCAAAGCATGCATCTCAGCAAAGTAAGGATTCACTCAGTGTTATTAAAGTTGTTCGACAGTGCATTCTAATGTAGTTATATCAAACGCAAACATGTAGTTGTGTTTTCTCGTATATTAATAAAGTACATTGGAAATAACTATCACTTATTGATTCAATTTTCATTGGCCCCACTTTGAGAGTCACCACCATCGCTAAGCAGCGATTACTCTGTGAAATGATCTGAAACACATGGTCTCATATTTACCATTTAGCAACACAAACTTACAGGCTACAGCCCCACACACCAAATCCCTATCCTAATAAGGACACACGTGATCGTTCTCTTAGTATTTAGATATGAACACAAAGCTAACAGCACAAATCAATGATGACACCAGCACAAACACAGTTTAAAGTGATCGCCACAAGGATACTTTAGAAACATGAACAGGTAAAAACGGAGCTGCGGCCTTCAGTTTGTTAACTGTAAAAGTTCAGCAGTGGATGATTTCACCACAAATGATGGCTCACTTCAACATTTACTGAGCACTTAACTTTAACATCACTCTGGACTCTTCACTTAGCATTAGCATGCTATCTGTGCAGGTACAAGTTGTGTTAACAGTGTAATGCAGTTGTTTCTGTCCTGGAGCAGTCTTTACTTTACCACCACGCTCTCAGCTTTTTGTGCAATAAAAATAAGTAATGTCCATATCCACACTGCACACTGTGGCACTATTTTCCTCCTCTGACACATGAACTGAAATCAGCTAATCGTACCGGGAGCGCAAGAATCAATAAGCGGGATCGATAGGCAGGCAGACTAACGATTCCAGGGAATTGGACTGCTGGGAACCGGTTGTGTACAAGAACCGGTTCTCGATTCCCATTCCTAAGTGAGACTCAGCAAAAAAAAAGAAAACAAATTTATAAGATAAATAGTTATAGACGTATTCTTCCACATGTATGAACACATAGGGCAGACAGTCACTCTGCCTCAGTGCACCTTTTTTCACTCAATGAAATTCAATTATGAAAAGAAAATGCTGAATCATCACAATTACTCAATGGACATAAAAATGAGATGCAAATAAGTGTGGTACTATGCATTTGAGGCATTTTGTCACACCATAATGGTATAATGCTGATAAGGAAAGCAAAGCCACAATAAATTTATTCGCACAGACAGAAATAGAGAAAATGACTGAAAACTATGAAGAGGTTCAATTGTAGTACATGGAAGCAAATGTGTACATAATATGGCCATAACGTAATATAAATATTGGAGGGGTAGTGAAAATAGCAGTAACAAAATTATTATATTGCAGTATTCCATTTGAGATTAGCTTGTAATGTGCTGATTTTATGTGTAATGGCTGTTTAATATAAAACACAAAGCCAGTATTTATGTTCAACTAATCATTCAATTAATACGCTTTTACTCCCAGCATCTGCTGAGAATAAAAAAATCTTTCTTTGGATAATGTAACAGCTCCATTCATGGCTTAAGTATACCATTAACACTGACTCCATCGTTTTTGGAAATGCCAGCCAGCATGTCTGTCTATTTCAACATGGCAAATTTGAACCATGACAATTCACACTGCTCTGTTTCACCCTGATCACTGTGCAGTCAAGATGCCAGAATCTCGTTAGCCAGTCAAAAGCCACCAAATCTTAGCCCTGATGCCTGCTTTGCCTCTACGAGACAAAATGTTCTATGGTGTGTGTCTGTCTGTAGCATCTGTCAGACCCACTGGTGGTGCCAAAGACTTATCTCCTGTTAGCTACAGTCATTTGCATATGTCCTTGCAGTTGTTTGGCATGAGCCCATAATGACAAGAGGGGGCAAGAAGACTTGTAAAAGAGCTAAGAAACGGTTATGACAGATCTTGTCCGATTTTCTCGTTGTGTTAATGCTGTTAAATATGGACAGTAGCCCTTATGTTGCAGAGCAGTTGCTTTATTTGTTGTGTGCATGAGTTACTGCTGTCTCTATGAAATTAAATGAAATCCTTCACTTGATAGTAGTATAGTTTGATTGAGAGTGGATGGTTATGTCTGTGTCTTACAGCTGCAATGACAATGTATTTTTCGGTTGCCAGGTAGCTACCTGAGAGACAGTTGGACCATAATCTGTGGATTTCTGGGGACTTCTTGTGCTAAAGGTTTATTATTTTGTGTACAACATGAACATATAAATTAAGCTAGGAAACTAAATGTAACACAAGACTGGTTTTTATCAGTTTATCAATTTTAACTCACCTCACACCAAAATATTAAGAACACATTATCAAAGCATAATCAAAAAACAGAGTTGATGAATGCATGTTATTCTACAGGGAGTGCAGAATTATTAGGCAAATGAGTATTTTGTCCACATCATCCTCTTCATGCATGTTGTCTTACTCCAAGCTGTATAGGCTCGAAAGCCTACTACCAATTAAGCATATTAGGTGATGTGCATCTCTGTAATGAGAAGGGGTGTGGTCTAATGACATCAACACCCTATATCAGGTGTGCATAATTATTAGGCAACGTCCTTTCCTTTGGCAAAATGGGTCAAAAGAAGGACTTGACAGGCTCAGAAAAGTCAAAGCTTCTGAAGCGTGATCATCGAACAATCAAGCGTTTCATTCAAAATAGTCAACAGGGTCGCAAGAAGCGTGTGGAAAAACCAAGGCGCAAAATAACTGCCCATGAACTGAGAAAAGTCAAGCGTGCAGCTGCCAAGATGCCACTTGCCACCAGTTTGGCCATATTTCAGAGCTGCAACATCACTGGAGTGCCCAAAAGCACAAGGTGTGCAATACTCAGAGACATGGCCAAGGTAAGAAAGGCTGAAAGACGACCACCACTGAACAAGACACACAAGCTGAAACGTCAAGACTGGGCCAAGAAATATCTCAAGACTGGTTTTTCTAAGGTTTTATGGACTGATGAAATGAGAGTGAGTCTTGATGGGCCAGATGGATGGGCCCGTGGCTGGATTGGTAAAGGGCAGAGAGCTCCAGTCCGACTCAGACGCCAGCAAGGTGGAGGTGGAGTACTGGTTTGGGCTGGTATCATCAAAGATGAGCTTGTGGGGCCTTTTCGGGTTGAGGATGGAGTCAAGCTCAACTCCCAGTCCTACTGCCAGTTTCTGGAAGACACCTTCTTCAAGCAGTGGTACAGGAAGAAGTCTGCATCCTTCAAGAAAAACATGATTTTCATGCAGGACAATGCTCCATCACACGCGTCCAAGTACTCCACAGCGTGGCTGGCAAGAAAGGGTATAAAAGAAGAAAAACTAATGACATGGCCTCCTTGTTCACCTGATCTGAACCCCATTGAGAACCTGTGGTCCATCATCAAATGTGAGATTTACAAGGAGGGAAAACAGTACACCTCTCTGAACAGTGTCTGGGAGGCTGTGGTTGCTGCTGCACGCAATGTTGATGGTGAACAGATCAAAACACTGACAGAATCCATGGATGGCAGGCTTTTGAGTGTCCTTGCAAAGAAAGGTGGCTATATTGGTCGCTGATTTGTTTTTGTTTTGTTTTTGAATGTCAGAAATGTATATTTGTGAATGTGGAGATGTTATATTGGTTTCACTGGTAAAAATAAATAATTGAAATGGGTATATATTTGTTTTTTGTTAAGTTGCCTAATAATTATGCACAGTAATAGTCACCTGCACACACAGATATCCCCCTAAAATAGCTAAAACTAAAAACAAACTAAAAACTACTTCCAAAAACATTCAGCTTTGATATTAATGAGTTTTTTGGGTTCATTGAGAACATGGTTGTTGTTCAATAATAACATTATTCCTCAAAAATACAACTTGCCTAATAATTCTGCACTCCCTGTAGTCAATGTCTTAAAATGGCATTTAAGTTAACTGAAGACTGCCAGATTGAGTGGGCCAAGTTTACAGGTGTAATTGTAACTTTGCACACTTTGTGATTGTGACTAAGGTCTCAAACATAATGGATTTAGTTTAAACAAACAAAAAAAGACCCAATGTATTCATGAAAAGCTCAGGTCAGCTGAGACTGAAGAAGTCATATGGATGAGTGATGAAGTGTTTCTCCCACTGAAAACGCTACGTCCAGATGAACAGGATCAACTTTTGGAGATCCACGAAAGTTGCACTTGCACACAGTTCGGGTTAATTCAATTGAACTTATTAGTGCAAGTACTTTAAATTGTAAGGTTAAGACCCTTGACTTTCACCATGACAAACAAAGGACAAAAGGTCCTAAACATCATCTCCTAGTCAGTAAATATACATGAGACAACCCATATCATTGACCATGATTGTAGAGTTCGTTCTCCTGCATATACCTGCTTAGTTTTATGTCTGTATTTTCCATGGTTGTTAAGGTATTGTGTTTGCAAAATCAGCTCTCCTACAAACGTAGAAACACTTTCAATTGTAAAGTATACTGCCGTAAATGGCAGTGCCAGGCACCATGTGTCTCTGCAGCCTGTCCCCCCCCCCCAAAACAAAACACTGACTTCCCTATCACAGGTAATGCATTTTCTAAATGCAAAAGTTCTATTGTTTTTTGAGTTTGAGATAGTATGACAAAAATTTTTGTATGAACTTGATGATTTTTCTCTCTGGCACTACAAAAAATAATCAACTACCAACTACCACTGACATAAAAAAATTTATTTTTCAATTTTATGAGTCTACCATAAATATACTCATTTCTGGAAAAATCAGCTCAAAAGAAAGGGAATACAAAAAGAACAATGTGTTGCATGCTCTTGGCTCAGTTCCTGTTTCACATCACATGTGCATTTCAGCAACAGGAAATCATTCACTAAGGGACACTTAGTTCTTTCTTGATGATTTAGAAAAAATTCCACATATCCCGTATTTTCTTCTATTTGTTGTTAGCTTACATAAAATGAAAAGAAATGAGGAGGTGAACCTTTCAAAATGTTTGTGCTATAGATAATTTAAGTTGAAGATAAAAAAAATAATAGACTAATCAAATTTTGCAGTTCACTTTATAATGTATAAAATGTGCAAAGGAGTTATAACTTTGAAGTCAGGACCAAGTAGCATAGGTTCAATTTAGGACAAAGCCACGAGTAAATCTGTGCTCTGTGTATTGTTTTGCAAACATTTATCAATAATTTCTCATTTGTCCTCATGGAGTTGTACACAAACTTTCATCTTCAGAGTACAAAGACTTCACAAAAAAACTACAAAGAGAAAAGGGTAATGGATAGACATTACTTGTTACCCCCAAAAAAGGAACATATGATGGGGAAAGTAATTTGTTACACTACTTGTTAGATTACTTTTACTTTAATCCATAACAAGGCCTGCTCACACACTAGCACAAACCCCTACTGACACACAGAAGAGCTTTCTTCTATTTTTTTCCCAGTATTAACACAAAGCTGATGATAAATTTAAAACAAGCCCCGAGAGAACTTTGCAGTTAGCAATGGAATAAATGGAGGCTACAGCCTCACTGTTCAGCAATGCTTTTGTTACCTGTTGAAGTTCCAACAAGGGTCACAGCTCTAACATCACTTGGGTTTCTTCACTTTTATCTTTGCATTTGCATGCTGTCTGTGCAGATATTTGCAAAGGGTCCATGCTTTGGCAGCAGTTGCTTCTGGCCTGTGAGTAGTTTTCACTTTAGTGTCATGTTCTACTCCCTTCAAGCACTAAAAATAAAAGTATGTTTATTTTTCCAATTCTCACAAGTTAGAGACAACCCTTTCTCCTCCCTCCACACTAATTGAAGTCCACAGGGGGAAAAAAAGAGAAAAAAACCAGTTATGTTTGACAATTTCTTCTATCAGCTCATCATTCACATAACTGAAGACCCAAGGAACAACATAATTATGAATCAAATGAGACTGCTGATCTTTAGTACACTTAATCATTACTTTACCTCTTTTTTC
Organism: Haplochromis burtoni; assembly: GCF_018398535.1. NCBI lineage: Eukaryota > Metazoa > Chordata > Actinopteri > Cichliformes > Cichlidae > Haplochromis > Haplochromis burtoni. Next base: position 10,654 of record NW_024584491.1, read on the forward strand.
TCTTGTGGAGTTGCAGGATTGCAGTTTTACTCCACTACTGTGTTACTATTATATTACACCCAACATTGAAAACATCCACAATATCGCATTACATTTAGAAGTACTTGATTTACTTCATGGATATTGTAATAATGTGTTAATTATATAAAATTAACACATTATTAAATATTAATAAACCTCATCACCACCACTACAGCAGTGGAAGTTTGTGCTTGACCTAATTACAGTAATTGCAGAAATTTTGATATTTTTATTTTTATACTATGGCCAGTTAAGTTGACATTAAACTTGAGGGTATAGCTTTCCTTTGGTGATTAAAAAAGTTGACTCACTGGAATGAGAGGCTTATCTTTTTACTGAGAAGTCTCAAGGTTAATTCTATTCCCAGCTTTTATTTAATGTAGAGATCCTTTTGTTTCTACAATGGCCCTTTACTCATTTCACATAGCAAGCCTGGGGTGACGCTTTCCACCTGACAAGGCCGTATTCAACATGTACACCATGGCCATCTGCGCTCAGTGGGAACAGACAATCAATCATTTCTTGTGGAAAGGTGAACGATGTCAAATTCCATGAAGTGACCTAGTCTGCAAAAAAGCATCAGCATCTCCCTTAAATTATTTGTACCTGTTGATTGATAATTCAACATATCTGCCACGGAAAAAGGTGTTTAGAATTAGAAGATTTTTCTTTAATTTTTCCAAAGACATTTTATGAGGATAAGCAAGAAATTTGCAATGCATTGGAGTGTTCCCATTCTCTCTAACATCCAGCATGATTTCTACCAGCTTCTACTGGCTGAGACAGAGGTGAAGGATAGGCTTTTTGTCACTTCTCAAGCTTCCACTGATTCAAAAAGAGCAGCTAATTGGACTGTAGCATATAGGAAAAAAAACAACAAATAAGCAAAAAACAGGAGAGGACATGTCCAGTGTTGCCAACTTAGCGACTTTGTCGCTATATTTAGCGAGTTTTCAGACCCCTTAGAAAAGTCGCTAAAAAAAAAGACGTGACAGCACGTATTGCTTTTACTCTCAACAAGCAGCGGCTGCTGTAACACAGTTAGTTCTTCTTTTACTCTTATTTCGGGTCACTTTTGCCGGTCCAAGCCCGGGTAAAGGAGCAGGGTTGGAATTGTGACATAAAAAAAAAAACAATAATTGCTAAAAGAAATTTAATTTGTAGTTCTAAATAAACTCTAAATGCATTTAGGACGTTTTTTTATTCACTTTATGTCTCTTCCACGATGTTATTTCTCTCTCCAACAACATAGGTTACAATTAGATTAGCATGACCAATTATGCAAATTAGGCGATGACGTCATTTAGCGACTTCTAGCGACTTTTAGGACAGCCAATAGCGATTTTCCTTACTGAGGAGTTGGCAACACTGGACATGTCCCCAAATGAGCTCTTGCTCTGTAGGATGTAACAAAGCACTTTATCATATACAGATGAAATACATATTAATATAACCAAGCATGAGTGAGAGCATAGTGAAATATGAAAACACTACTGAAGGAGAAAACATAATCAAAAATGCAAAAATTAAATAATAATGTATTTTATTTTAAATTACACGCACATTAGCGATTTAGATACACTGCTCAAAAATTATGTTTTTAAATGAAAGATTATTGAATTTACAAAAGAAGAGAAAACACTTCTTGATCAGAGTATAGTATCAACTGACTTAAACTGCTGGGATATTGCTCTGGACAGATGTAATTAAAATTAAATTAAAATGAATATCATTTTTATGAGACACTGTCAGTGTGCTGTTATATAACTCAGGTATTTTTTTTTTAAGGTCTGACTTGTGGCATTGATGCCGATTGCTTTGCTGTGCTGTTGGATATGTAATGTCAGATCCCTTGTATCTGACATTTGATTGTTGCTATGGAATGATCCTGGTCGTTATTGTTATTAAAACAAAAACAAATCCAAATTCAAGCACTGCTGCATTGTGGATTTTTCTGCTTTCTTCTGTCACTGAGGATTCCAAACCTGCACTCAGTCTCCTCATTACATTGGTACTAAACAGACACAACATTCGAGCTCTTGCAAACTTTACTCAAAAACTGCGGCTAGTCTGCGACTGACAGCAAGCACAGAAACTTCAAACAAGTCACTGAAGTAAGGACTGAAAGATTTATTTTTAAAAAATAATGATTAAGACCTTTTCCAAAAAGGTTGTTTTACCTCGATTGCCAGCTGTTAGTGTTTTTATCTTCATTTCTTTCATATTTATCTACCTAAACAATGCTTTAATGATACAGTTTGATATGAATTTATCACACTGACTTAAAAAATGTATGACAACTGTCCTGTAATGTTACACAGAGAAACCAAATCCTGCGTGGATCTTTGCCTTGACTGACGCCTAAAATGTCTGGAGCTGTGGTAAGTTACCCTTTACCGCGTCCATTTCTAAAGATTAAATCATGTGAATTCTTAAAGAAAAATACAATACTACTACTACTAATAACAATAATAAACTTTCTTTTCTTTCTTTCTTTTTTTTTTTTTTAGGAAAATCCACATCTTAAGACATTTGACTCACACTCAAACTCACATGTCACCACTGACAGGTATGTTTGCTATTCAAATAAAAACAAAAAAAAAGTGGTGATTTTTCTTGTTTTGTGTGCAGGAAGGACTGCTTCCACGATGTGGGGATCTTACTGCCACCACCAAGGGAATACTACTGTGTAGTGATGGGTTGGTCGCGAACGAAATGGCTCTTAGAGCCGAATCTTTGACGTGAACGACGCGAGCCGGCTCCTTATCGCGAGCGGTGTTTTTTTTTTCTTTCTCTCACCCTCTCTGCACTTTTTTTCCTGCTTCACTCAGCATGCGAGCCTTGTGCTTTACGCTGGGAAGAGGGGGGAGGGGCGGTAGCAGTAGCACAGGAACAGAGCAGGGAGAGAGAGAGAAAGAGAGCCAGGGACAACAACGTCACATTAGAAAGGTATAGTAATCATCCACAACTATTTTCAGTTGCAGATGATAAAGGATTCAGAAAGTTTATTCATGCAGGTCCATATGACAGAGAATGTGCATGTTCTTTTTGTTTTCATATTATAATTTATATTTAATTGTGTTGTGGTTTGCAGTGTTTTGTGTTGTTTCACTTTAAATTTGTAAAAGGAAAAAGCTGAAAATTTAAATAGTTAAAAGTTGAAATGTGAATAGTTGATTTTTGTATTATATGATTTATTTATTACATTTTATGTGGAGTGAATAAATAAAAGTATATTTACGGTGGCCCCTAAGACAAAGCACATACAAACTTCAAATCACGTACGAACCCTGAAGCACGTACAAACTCCAAAACACGTAAAAACACGTACAAACTCCAAAACACGTAAAAACTCAGAAGCACATAAAAACTCAAAACACGTACAAAAGACAACAGAAGTGCTCCAGGATGCTAGGGGCAGTGTTGACTTTTGTTACCTAGTGGCTACACAAGCCAGCAAGTACCAACGACCGGATTTGGTGTGTGGTATAACAGGTAAATGAACTTTTTTTTTTTATTATTTGACTATATATGAATGCTTGTGTATAAATACACAAACAATACACATATGCTTTCATGCTTTCAATTGTGTAATTTAAGTGATCTAGTAGCTCTGTTTTGGAAGTTCAGTTCATGCTAGAAATGTGTTTTGGAGTTTGTACGTGTTTTGTCTCTAGGGGCCACCGCATATATTTATATATAAACATATATAAATAAAACCACTTTTTTTTACATTAGTAATTCCTTTTGTGCATAATTTTATATTATTGTTAATAATAAATTAATTAAAGCAACAAAACAACCTGAAGAGCCGGTTCTCTAAAAAGAGCCGGAAATCCCATCACTACTATTCAAAATATGAACAGAGCAAAACGTCAGGTGACCTGAATGTTTCTTTGCAACACGAGATCCCTTTGGCTCAAAGTCTGCCTCCTCCAAAGACAAAGGACAAGCACCCAGACTCATCAAATGAAGACTGTTGTGCTCTGGACGATGAAGTTCCCTTTTTCATGTTTAAACCTATCAGGGAACCTGTATGTGAGGTCCCAAGTCCTCCACCTGCTGATGCCTGGTTTCAGTCAAAGGACACTCATATGGTCATGCATCCAGATTTTAAAAATGACTGTTCTTCCCTGGATGATGAAGTGGCCTTTTTCATATCTCCTTGTGATGTTCCTCTGCCTCCAAGACCTTCACCCATTGCAGAGTTTGGTCACTGTAGAAAGCACAAATATTCAAGTGTTTCTTCTGTGGATGATGAAGAGGAACATTTGATGCCTAAACGCATTAGACTGATGACTTGTGATGTTCCACTGCCTCCAAGTCCTCCACTTACTGAAAAGAAGTGCCTTGCTTCCGTAAAACATGAGATGTCTGATTTGATGCCTCTTAGCCTCCTGGAATATATTCCACGATCCCCAAGTCCTCCACCTGCTGAAAACAAGTATGTTTTCTTTCCCTATCCTGATGATAAGAGGTCTGATTTGATGCCTCCCGGAATATATTCCACTGTCTCCAAGTCCTCCACCTGTTGGGGTTTCTAGTAACTACAGGAAACACCTAAATTCAGCATTCACAGAAAGGCCTCACAGTGTAACTGCTCATGAGGTTTCACCACACCCACCTGATGAAATTCCACACCTTCCAGAGAAGAGATACTTCCATTTATCTACTGTTGCTTTTCCTTGTTTCGATGTTTAAAGATGTGTTTCTCCTAATAAATTAATTTTTGAGCAAATGCATGTTGAGATGAATTGGTTGTTTATGATGGTTCTAATTATTCAAACAGCATTACTGCTGATAAACTCTTAACTTTCTTTACTCATTTTCTCCATGAGCTATTTTGATGTCTATTTTGAAGATCCATTCACATTATTATTAAATATTCGTATTCTCAGTAGAGTATATAGCTAGATCTGAACAAGGAATAAGTTAAATTCTACCAGATACTCATTAACAAGTTACCTGAACATAAACCACTTAAATAAAGCAGGCATTAGTGGAGTGCACAGATGGGACAAAATGGCTATATACACTCAAAAAAGGTATAACTACTTAAATAAACAAACAAAAAAAATCATAAAAATAATTCCCATGTCATTAAATTGTTTTATTTTAGCATTATGGAATTCTGTGATTCCAAGTTAATGTACTCAAGTTGGACCAACTTGATTAATGATTAATGAATCAACTTATTTACTGCATTTGAATCCAATATAATTTAATAGTGTTGATCCAACTTAAAGGAAGCATACATAAAATGCAAGTGCAAGAAAAACAGTACAGTAAGAAAAACAACAAACCTATCAAAAATCCCTGAAAGCAGTTCAGGA
>NW_024584492.1:0-3007 GCF_018398535.1 Haplochromis burtoni
TAATTGTTTATGTTTAAGTTGTTTGTTGCTGGTTTTTAGTTTGTTATTTGTCTTTTTGGAAGCTGACACAGTCTCTATCACTACTTTGCCAAATTGTCACTCTTACATGAAAGGATATTGGTTAGGATATTCAAGAACAGCCCAAGAACTACTAATTTGCCAACACAGAATACAGATAAACCAAATACCTTCTGGATGCTTCAACAGAACACTGATCCCAAACACATATTAAAACTGGTTTTGATAAAGCAAGCTAAGATTAAGCTTCTGAAATAGCATAGCCAAATATACCATATACCAAAGCCCTGACCCAAATCCTTTATGTTTAAACCTGGGTCTGTGCCAGAAACCAGCTAATTTCAATGAACTCTACTAGGTCTGCCAAAGAACAGTAGTCCAACATCCAGCCACAATTATGCCATAAAAGTTTTGATATTGGTGGTTACCAATAATCTTCTGGCGTCATCAAGATGCAGTCTCATAACTTGCAATTTACTTTAATAGCTCAAAGAAATCAATAAAAGTCCAAATGACCATGTCACTCATGCCCATGATTAGTCCATATAAATGTCTGACTACAAATGTATAGCTTCTTCTTCCTTTGTTGGTTTATAGGGATATTTCCTGCATCACTCGCTGCCACAACGTTTGGATAATGACTTTTTGATGATGTGGTAGGTACGGTTTCCCCTCATCATTCCATGAATACACAGCTCATGTGTTGCATAGCCGATCCTTTTTTGTACTCCTTAAAAGTCATTGGAATTTTGTCATAGTCTGGTTGAGTGCCTGTATTTTTCCATAGAGTCGGTGGTTCCACCTCTGGGAGGAGCCACCGCATTCCTGCATGCTGTCCACACCAAGCAGTTGGCGTATAAGTGCAGCGCTCTCAATGACTCTTCCCCAGATTTTCAGCTAACCTGTTTAGTGTAGGCCGTCATAGCTCTTGCTAGATTAATCATAGTGTATTATTGCTACTCACCTGGTGCTCTCTTTGTTCTCAGTTACCCACCTGAGCATTATGCTCCAACAGTAATCACCTTCATTAGGATGCTGGACCCCTCGACAGCTACTCAGCCACAGCTCTTGTTCACTCTACTCACCTGCCTGCCTCCCTGCCTCAATATTTGGATACCTTGGATCACCACTGCTTGGATTCACCTCCGCTCACCCTGACCACCTACCCCTCCACCCCATTATTCCACCTGCAGCAATGACCCTGAATCTACCCATCCTGTCTGTCTACCCCTTTGCCTCCACGTCACAAAGTTTTTTAGTTTCACTGCTTCATAGTATTTAGTTATGCTTCACGTTACTTCATAGTTCTTGGTTATATTCGAGTTCACAGTACATCATTGACTTTTCAAGTGTTTCCCCACAGTTTGTAAATAAGCATTGTTGTCACGTTTATCAGTGCCTCCGTCTTTGTCTGTGTTTGAGTCCGTTTGCCTAATTTGGCCTTCCGGCCATGACATTTTCTTTCTGTTCCAGAGCTTGTCTTGACTTCCACATGCCACAATTATGGTGTCACCACATACTCCTGCTAGAACACTCAGATCTGCCACTCAACTACTTCTGACCCAACCCAGATCTCGACTGAAGTGCCGGGGTGACCGTGCGTTTGCTCTGGCTGCCCCGGTACTGTGGAATACCCTTCCTCTCGACCTCCGCGCATCTGATTCCATTGCACTGTTCAAATCACGATTACAAACCCACTTATTCAATCTTGCCTTTCCCTCTAGTTAATATTTCTTTTATGATTTTATATCATGCACTTTTATGCTCATTTAAATTCTTGTTTGCTCTGTACCTGTTGCTTTCCTATGTATCAGTGACAGTTATCTGCTTGCATACTTAGTACTTGCTTTGGTCCTATTTCTATTATCCTCCTCCTATTCTCTATCTTACCTGTTAAGCACCTTGGCATACCCTTGGTTTTTAAGTGTGCTTTATAAATAAAGTTTATTATTATTATTATTATCACTTAAGGTCACGAATATAAGAAAAACATATACAGTATGAAAATGATTAAAGGCTATCAAATCTATGCTCAGCTTGAAGTGAAAATAAATAGTTGCTTGATACATCATGCATGCAGGTGCACACCTCTTTTAGATACAAGATTAATGTGTTCCTGAATTCTGCAGTGTTAACATGTGTTGCAAATCCCTCTCGACTCGGTATTTGGCTGCACTAGGCTAAAATCAATGCTTTTATATTGTCAGTTGTGTTGTGAAGAAACTATGTGTTTAGCTGTGTTTGTTTTGTCTTCAGAGGCTGAGTTTGAGTAAAGCATAAACATTGTGCCAGTGTCTTGCCTTTAAAGGTCATCCTGCAGAGATGGCGTGCAGCAACTCTTACATCTACAACAATCTGCAGTGATATTGTAGAGAAAATCTATTTTTCTCTTTTTTCTATTATTAAATTAGTGTTCTAAGGGAAAAAAATCACAGAAATAGTTTTAGAAGCTCACAGCGGACAATTAATTGTTTACAATGTTTTCTGGTCAAGTAGACCATTCCCTAGAATGTCCTAGGAAGATATTACAAGACTTGCTTTGCTTATCTGACTGTTTCTCTCCCAGAAAAGGTTTAGACCATTTGGATAACCACAGCACAAAAGCATCAGACTATCCATATAACAAATTATTAACTAGATGGCAAAAGATGAAAAATTGTTTGTAAGGACTCCTCTCTGTAACTGAACCGAGGGAGCAAAAATAAATGGGGCAATAACAATAGTGGAAAGGCCAAAGGCATCATGGTTTACACCGGAGACTTTAATCAGCTACTGGCAATCTGTACTTTATTAACAACTTGACAGTATCTTGTTGGACCCCCTTAAGGGGTCATTTTGCCTTCAAAACTGATTGAATTTTTCATGGCTGTTACATCCTGTGAGGCTGTGGGAGTGTGTGGGCGTGGTGTTGTCTTCTCCCTCTCCTCCTCCTTCTTTCTTGCCCCTCCCCTTGTCTCTCTCTGCCCCTGCCTTCTCCTTTAGGACACAC
>NW_024584492.1:3032-15993 GCF_018398535.1 Haplochromis burtoni
CTGCTGCTCATCTGCCCTCGTTTACCACCAATTACCCTCAGAGGTGATATAAGCTGGAGAAGAGCAGTGTGGAGGTGGGAGAGGCTTCTGGTGGATTTCCTCTGTGCTGGTCAGTGTGTGATACTGGTTTAGGTATGGAAACGGCCTGCTGCATGTGACCAGCCCCACTGTGTGTGGCTCTTTGTGAGTAGTGCTTAACTGAGCGGTGGTTTCCCATAAGTGACGGCGGCCTCCATTTGTTTGCTAATGAGGTAGCACGTTGCCAGCAATCCCTACATGTCTTCACAAAATCTGCCACGTTAGTTTTTGGAACACCCCCACTAAGGAACCTCTCTTTCAACATCTTTAGCGGGCCCCGCACCTCGCGGCCAAACACAAGGGTAGCTGGGCTGAATCCTAAGGACTCTTGCTTAACATTGCGTATTGCAAACAGTACAAAGGGGACACCCTCATCCCAGCTTCTGCCCGTGTCATGGCAGTACTTTTTTAGCATGGCCTTAAGTGTTTGGTGCCAACGCTCAAGTGCACCCTGCGACTCTGGGTGATAAGCACTAGACACAGAATGAGAGACGCCCAGGGAAGCTAAAGTCTGTTTAAATGCTCGAGATAAGAAATTAGTTCCCTGGTCTGTTTGCACTGTTTTTGGGAAGACTAAAGGTGGTAAAAAATTTGATTAGCGCCTTAGTAATGTTTGCAGTGGTGATCCTCCGCAGAGGAATTGCTTCGGGAACCACGTGGACAAGCACATTATGGTCAATAAAAACTGATTACCTGCTCGTGTTCTTGGCAACGGACCAACACAATCGACCAAAACATGCTCGAATGGCTCACCAACAGCAGGTATTGGACATAGTGGGGCGGGGGGCACAGTTTGGTTTGGTTTGCCCACCAGTTGACACGTATGACAAGTATTACAATACTTCGCAACATCTGCCTTCATTGCCGGCCAGAAGAAGTGCTGCAGAATACGGTCATATGTTTTAGTTATCCCCAAATGTCCTGACCATGAATGGTCATGGGCTAATTGTAGCACGTGCTGACGCATACAGTGGGGCAAAAAAGTATTTAGTCAGCCACCGATTGTGCAAGTTCCCCCACTTAAAATGATGACAGAGGTCAGTAATTTGCACCAGAGGTACACTTCAACTGTGAGAGACAGAATGTGAAAAAAAAAATCCATGAATTCACATGGTAGGATTTGTAAAGAATTTATTCGTAAATCAGGGTGGAAAATAAGTATTTGGTCACCTCAAACAAGGAAAATCTCTGGCTCTCACAGACCTGTAACGTCTTCTGTAAGAAGCTTTTCTGTCCCCCACTCGTTACCTGTATGAATGGCACCTGTTTGAACTCATCATCTGTATAAAAGACACCTGTCCACAGCCTCAAACAGTCAGACTCCAAACTCCGCCATGGCCAAGACCAAAGAGCTTTCGAATGACACCAGGAAAAGTATTGTAGACCTGCACCAGACTGGGAAGAGTGAATCTACAATAGGCAAGCAGCTTGGTGTGAAAAAATCAACTGTGGGAGCAATCATCAGAAAATGGAAGACATACAAGACCACTGATAATCTCCCTCGATCTGGGGCTCCACGCAAGATCTCATCCCGTGGGGTCAAAATGATCATGAGAACGGTGAGCAAAGATCCCAGAACCACACGGGGGGACCTGGTGAATGACCTGCAGAGAGCTGGGACCAAAGTAACAAAGGTCACCATCAGTAACACACTACAACGGCAGGGAATCAAATCCCGCAGTGCCAGACGTGTTCCGCTGCTGAAGCCAGTGCATGTCCAGGCCCGTCTGAAGTTTGCCAGAGAGCACATGGATGATACAGCAGAGGATTGGGAGAATGTCATGTGGTCAGATGAAACCAAAGTAGAACTTTTTGGTATAAACTCAACTCGTCGTGTTTGGAGGAAGAAGAATACTGAGTTGCATCCCAAGAACACCATACCTACTGTGAAGCATGGGGGTGGAAACATCATGCTATGGGGCTGTTTTTCTGCCAAGGGGACAGGACGACTGATCCGTGTTAAGGACAGAATGAATGGGGCCATGTATCGTGAGATTTTGAGCCAAAACCTCCTTCCATCAGTGAGAACTTTGAAGATGAAACGAGGCTGGGTCTTCCAACATGACAATGATCCAAAACACACCGCCCGGGCAACAAAGGAGTGGCTCCGTAAGAAGCATTTGAAAGTCCTGGAGTGGCCTAGCCAGTCTCCAGACCTCAACCCCATAGAAAATCTGTGGCGGGAGTTGAAAGTCCGTGTTGCTCGGCGACAGCCCCAAAACATCACTGCTCTCGAGAAGATCTGCATGGAGGAATGGGCCAAAATACCAGCTACTGTGTGTGCAAACCTGGTAAAGACCTATAGTAAACGTTTGACCTCTGTTATTGCCAACAAAGGTTATGTTACAAAGTATTGAGTTGTATTTTTGTTATTGACCAAATACTTATTTTCCACCCTGATTTACGAATAAATTCTTTACAAATCCTACCATGTGGATTCATGGATTTTTTTTTCACATTCTGTCTCTCACAGTTGAAGTGTACCTCTGGTGCAAATTACTGACCTCTGTCATCATTTTAGGTGGGGGAACTTGCACAATCGGTGGCTGACTAAATACTTTTTTGCCCCACTGTATGCTTTCTGAGGGACAACAGTGTGGGCGGTTGGCGAATTCAGCTTACTTAGCCGAGGTAACGGCCCACTTGTCTCATCTGTCCCCTTCACAATGCGAAGATGTGCTTAGCCTACTGCACTCTTACCCTTCCCTCTTTGGTGATGTGCCCTCGCGTACTAGTGTTTGTGAACATGATATCAATGTTGGTGACGCAACCCCAATCAAACAGCACGCGTACCGCTGCCCCATGGGAAAGCGCAAGGTGATGAGGAAGGAAGTCAGTTATTTAGTAGAGAATGGTTTGGCCACAGCCCTTGGAGCTCTCCATGTTTACTTACGCCCAAGTCTGATGGCACCCCACGTTTCTGCACCGACTACCGTAAGGTAAATGCAGTGACTGTCGCCGATTCTTTTCCACTTCCTCGTATGGAGGACTGCATTGATAACATAGGTCCTGCCACATTTATTTCCAAACTGGACCTTCTTAAAGGATATTGGCAGGTGCCTTTGACCCCCAGAGCCTCTGACATTTCTGCATTTGTCACACCCGACCATTTCATGCAGTACACCGTGATGGCATTTGGCATGAAAAACGCTCCGGCCACATTTCAGCGTTTGATGCAGCTGGTGTTTAGGGAGATGTGCCTCAATGTAATGTGTACTTGTTAAGATTTGTTAGAGATTTTGTTGTGTGGGAAAATCCAAATAGATTAGCACTTTCTGCAAAACTTTGACCAGCCCATCTAGAACAAAGGAATCAGGCCAAGTCACATCTAAATGCATTGAGTTTCTGTCATGATTACCTAATAAAGTGGCTGGTGATAAGCATTTGCAACAGTTTTGGTTTTTCAGTTTTGCCCAGTTCAGTTCGATAGTATAAAGGTGCTTTGTACTGCAAAGTAAGGACCCTACAATGTAAGAGAGAAAACACCAACAATAAGGAAATAATATGGAAAAAGAGCCTTTTAACAGGAAGAGAACTCCAGCAGAAGCAGGCTCAGAGATGGGTAGCCATGACATGGCAGTGGGGAGTGGAAAGATGCAAGTGGAGTAGAAATACTCAGCAGCATCATTAAGAGATAGGCACGGATTAGCTGACCATGCCCTAACTATAGGTGTTATCAAAAAGAAAGGTTTTAAGCCTAATCTTAAATTTGGAGATGTCTGTTGCCTCAATCCAACTGATTGTTGCTGATGGTTGAAGGTGTTTTAAATAACACTATCCTTTTGCTTTCATATTTGTTCTAGCCAAAAGGGTCTTAATTAGAACAGCTACGCAAGATCAATGTAGTCTGTGATGAGGTTGTGCAGTGAGATAGAACAGAATAGTCCTTTATTGTCATTGTACATGTACAACAAAATTATGACACCAAAGATGTGACAGAACAGGGCATTACACAGTCATGTCTTCTAGACTGAAACATTCATCTTAATATAAGGTTATAATCTTGGGGTCTCCACCCTGCATCAGTGTTGTTTGACCTATGCATGTGAAGGCACGTGTTGAATTTTGCATGTAGATGCTGCACATCAGATGCAGCGTTCATATACGCTCAGTGTCCTACACCGAAAATCACGCTACAAAAATGCTGTTTTGGAAAGAAGGATTTTTTTTATTCATTCATTCTTTGTGTGGCTCGTACATTTGTCACTGTCCACGCTCTCTCTCGCAGTCATTTTTAAGCGAGGTTGTATGTTATGATTAGACTGTAATCACACTGGCAGGGAATTCATTACGGCCTCTCAAGTAAACAATTGTTACTTCAGAATCCAATTAACTAAAGCAAACACACTGCACCAGTTACCATCAGCATGCTGTCTCTGCTCAGTCCACACTCTGAGAAATAATGCGCGCTCCACATGGAGGAGGCTAAAAAGAGCAGTGTGTGACAAGCACTTCAGCACCAATCACATGGGCTGACTCTGCTTTGATGTTTATGCTGCATGCGTGCAAAAGCCTCCATGCAGAGAGAGATACAAGGGAGGGAGTTAAGGATGAGTTTATTTGGCAATCATCCCATTTACTCATAAACAGTAACAATTTTTTCGACTTTGGTTCCTCCGAGACGAGTCTCATGTTGCTCTCAGGGAGTTCATTTGAAATAAGATTTGATTTTTGAATTTACTGTGCAGTCAGAATAAACAAAACATTCACAAAGGTCATCCTGCTTTAACATTTCCTGGTGTGACTGTACACCGGGTAACCCTAGGGGTGCCGTAAATTATAACAATAATAACTGTATAAGATCAAGGTGTGTAAATGTCTCTTACTTTTCTCACAGAATGTATATTTATAATATGTTTTTCATTTTTCCTTAAGAGGACGCCCGGAAAGCGGTTACAATAATAACTGTATAAGATCAAGGTGTGTAAATGTCTCTTACTTTTCTCACAGAATGTATATTTGATAATATGTTTTTCATTTTCCTATTTTAGTATAACATTTATTTTTAAATAGTATTTTCTTGCTTATTTTCACCTTGGAATTGCAGAGGGGGGCGGGTTTGTGCACAGTGGAGTAGTGGAGGCTTTAACTGGCTGTGGACTCAAACAGTTTTCTTACAGTGTCTGGCAAAACCAGGGACATTCAGGCTGATTCTGTGAATTCAGCATTGTGGAAATAAATGATGTTTTTAACTACAAGCGGACAAGTGGATTTTTTTCAACTGCACAAGGATGCGTGTACGGCCAGACTACTAGCTAGTACTTCCACTGTAACAATAATTATAATATTAATAATAAAATGTGCATTTGAGTTCTCTTCTTGTGGCAATCAGAAGTAATGTTTACCGATTTAAATGACCATAAATAACCATATTTATGGTTCTAATGCTTGATTTTAAAACTTTTTAGCTCAGTTAGCACACTTTTCCCATCATGACCTAGTTTATAAATTGGTGTGGTGAATATATTTACTGGTGACAAAAAGGGAAAAAATTTCAGCATATCTGCATTGCATTTTTCCACCTATTCAACGTGTCAACTGCTTTTCCTTTTAGCCAGGCCTGTTGAAGTGCTTAAGGATGGAGGAACTGTCACTTTGCAGCCCTGGATGACCAGCTCGTCTCTGTAGTTGTGGACAATGGCTTCGGGGTTCGTTACCTTATGCTTACGCCTTATGCCTACCTTATGCTTCATTACATACTGCCTAGCAGGTGTCACTTCACTGACATTTGCCAATTGGAGAAACAGTCTAACAGTACTGCACTCACACACCTCTCGAAAAAAAAACAAAAAACTAGAAGTGTCACAAATTATATGGAATTAAAGTTATGCTGTCTGAGACCAGCTGACTTATTTCTTCCCCATCTGGGGTTCAGCAGCGCAGGCTGTAAACACAACACTGGCACACTGCCCTTAAATAAAGTTGGGGTGGCTAAACAGTAAGCAATATGTTGCCAATTTTTAAATTTGACTCACAATTTTGGACTCCAGTCATTATGGAAACAAGATAAAATTGATAAAAACTACTTTATTTTCTACAGTATTTAGTTGGGCTGAGCTTCTTTGGTTAACACGATCTGCTTAGAGAGATTAAAAGGCTTCAGCAGGTAAAATTTTGGAGGGATCATCAGCTATTGCAGGTGCTTTCAATGGGTTCTCACCCAGTTTTCCCCTTGTGGGACAATTAAAGGATTATTCTATTCTATTCTTGTTTACAGTGACCAAGTTTTCAGTCAGATGTTGTCACACCGTTGCTTTCTGTGTGGCTACTGTGTGGGGTACAGTAGTGCTGTTCTCTGGACCTCTCATCAACCCTGTCTGCCACTGCAGATATCCTGCAGGGGAAGCTGCAGAGTGGTAAAAACTACTAGTTAGGCTGGCGAGCCCAGCAAGGATATCTAGGGTTACACCCCTACCAGATGAATCTGTATCCCTGTATCCCTTTTCCACTCTATTTTATTTTATTAAATTTATACTTTATTAACGTTGAAGAAAACAAAAAAGTTGTATAAAGTTCAATTAATGCATGTTTGTTATTAATCATTAACTAATGTGAGTATGAATGGTTGTCTGTCCTTGTGTGTTGGCCCTGCGACAGACTGGCGACCTGTCCAGGGTGTACCCTGCCTCTCGCCCTATGACAGCTGGGATAGGCTCCAGCGCCCCCCACGACCCTGAAAAGGATAAGCGGAAGCGAATGGATGGATGGGATGGATATTACAATATTCAAGATTATATTTATTGAGCAAAGGTATTTTGATAATGCTTTTTTTCCCATAACATGGTCCAATTTTGAATCCTTGAATCTTAACACTGTAAAGTAAAGTAATAGCCATATCATGCTCTGGAGCTATTCTACAGGGTGGGCCATTTATATGGATACACCATAATAACATGGGAATGGTTGGTGATATTAAAGTCTTGTTTGTGGCACATTAGTATATGTGAGGGGGCAAACTCCTCAAGATGGGTGGTGACCATGGTGGCCATTCAGAAGTGGGCCATCCTGGATACAACTTTTGTTTTTTCAATAGGAAGAGGGCCATGTGACACATTACCATCACCTTATTTTTTTGTTTTACTGGAGTCCTCTTCAGTATGAGGGGATCTTGGGTGTTTTTTGTTGTTGTTTTTTTGGTTTTCCAGTAGCTACATACAGCAATCAACCCTCAGAACTGCAAACACAACTATATGTGGACTGTTTTGGAAATATTTTTTGCATTAGATTTTCTTGCTGTTCTTTCATTTCTTGATGGAAAAGCAAAAACAGTCCTCTCCAGAGCTGCAGATTTGAGACTCTGTATGTTGGTGACGCAACCCCAATCAAACAGCACGCGTACCGCTGCCCCATGGGAAAGCGCAAGGTGATGAGGAAGGAAGTCAGTTATTTAGTAGAGAATGGTTTGGCCACAGCCCTTGGAGCTCCCCATGTTTGCTTACGCCCAAGTCTGATGGCACCCCACGTTTCTGCACCGACTACCGAAAGGTAAATGCAGTGACTGTCTCCGATTCTTTTCCACTTCCTCGTATGGAGGATTGCGTTGATAATATAGGTCCTGCCACATTTATTTCCAAACTGGACCTTCTTAAAGGGTATTGGCAGGTGCCTTTGACCCCCAGAGCCTCCGACATTTCTGCATTTGTCACACCCGACCATTTCATGCAGTACACCGTGATGGCGTTTGGCATGAAAAACGCTCCGGCCACATTTCAGCGTTTGATGCAGCTGGTGTTGGGAGATGTGCCTCGGTGTAATGTGTACTTTGTTAAGATTTGTTAGAGATTTTGTTGTGTGGGAAAATCCAAATAGATTAGCACTTTCTGCAAAACTTTGACCAGCCCATCTAGAACAAAGGAATCAGGCCAAGTCACATCTAAATGCATTGAGTTTCTGTCATGATTACCTAATAAAGTGGCTGGTGATAAGCATTTGCAACAGTTTTGGTTTTTCAGTTTTGCCCAGTTCAGTTCGATAGTATAAAGGTGCTTTGTACTGCAAAGTAAGGACCCTACAATGTAAGAGAGAAAACACCAACAATAAGGAAATAATATGGAAAAAGAGCCTTTTAACAGGAAGAGAACTCCAGCAGAAGCAGGCTCAGAGATGGGTAGCCATGACATGGCAGTGGGGAGTGGAAAGATGCAAGTGGAGTAGAAATACTCAGCAGCATCATTAAGAGATAGGCACGGATTAGCTGACCATGCCCTAACTATAGGTGTTATCAAAAAGAAAGGTTTTAAGCCTAATCTTAAATTTGGAGATGTCTGTTGCCTCAATCCAACTGATTGTTGCTGATGGTTGAAGGTGTTTTAAATAACACTATCCTTTTGCTTTCATATTTGTTCTAGCCAAAAGGGTCTTAATTAGAACAGCTACGCAAGATCAATGTAGTCTGTGATGAGGTTGTGCAGTGAGATAGAACAGAATAGTCCTTTATTGTCATTGTACATGTACAACAAAATTATGACACCAAAGATGTGACAGAACAGGGCATTACACAGTCATGTCTTCTAGACTGAAACATTCATCTTAATATAAGGTTATAATCTTGGGGTCTCCACCCTGCATCAGTGTTGTTTGACCTATGCATGTGAAGGCACGTGTTGAATTTTGCATGTAGATGCTGCACATCAGATGCAGCGTTCATATACGCTCAGTGTCCTACACCGAAAATCACGCTACAAAAATGCTGTTTTGGAAAGAAGGATTTTTTTTATTCATTCATTCTTTGTGTGGCTCGTACATTTGTCACTGTCCACGCTCTCTCTCGCAGTCATTTTTAAGCGAGGTTGTATGTTATGATTAGACTGTAATCACACTGGCAGGGAATTCATTACGGCCTCTCAAGTAAACAATTGTTACTTCAGAATCCAATTAACTAAAGCAAACACACTGCACCAGTTACCATCAGCATGCTGTCTCTGCTCAGTCCACACTCTGAGAAATAATGCGCGCTCCACATGGAGGAGGCTAAAAAGAGCAGTGTGTGACAAGCACTTCAGCACCAATCACATGGGCTGACTCTGCTTTGATGTTTATGCTGCATGCGTGCAAAAGCCTCCATGCAGAGAGAGATACAAGGGAGGGAGTTAAGGATGAGTTTATTTGGCAATCATCCCATTTACTCATAAACAGTAACAATTTTTTCGACTTTGGTTCCTCCGAGACGAGTCTCATGTTGCTCTCAGGGAGTTCATTTGAAATAAGATTTGATTTTTGAATTTACTGTGCAGTCAGAATAAACAAAACATTCACAAAGGTCATCCTGCTTTAACATTTCCTGGTGTGACTGTACACCGGGTAACCCTAGGGGTGCCGTAAATTATAACAATAATAACTGTATAAGATCAAGGTGTGTAAATGTCTCTTACTTTTCTCACAGAATGTATATTTGATAATATGTTTTTCATTTTCCTATTTTAGTATAACATTTATTTTTAAATAGTATTTTCTTGCTTATTTTCACCTTGGAATTGCAGAGGGGGGCGGGTTTGTGCACAGTGGAGTAGTGGAGGCTTTAACTGGCTGTGGACTCAAACAGTTTTCTTACAGTGTCTGGCAAAACCAGGGACATTCAGGCTGATTCTGTGAATTCAGCATTGTGGAAATAAATGATGTTTTTAACTACAAGCGGACAAGTGGATTTTTTTCAACTGCACAAGGATGCGTGTACGGCCAGACTACTAGCTAGTACTTCCACTGTAACAATAATTATAATATTAATAATAAAATGTGCATTTGAGTTCTCTTCTTGTGGCAATCAGAAGTAATGTTTACCGATTTAAATGACCATAAATAACCATATTTATGGTTCTAATGCTTGATTTTAAAACTTTTTAGCTCAGTTAGCACACTTTTCCCATCATGACCTAGTTTATAAATTGGTGTGGTGAATATATTTACTGGTGACAAAAAGGGAAAAAATTTCAGCATATCTGCATTGCATTTTTCCACCTATTCAACGTGTCAACTGCTTTTCCTTTTAGCCAGGCCTGTTGAAGTGCTTAAGGATGGAGGAACTGTCACTTTGCAGCCCTGGATGACCAGCTCGTCTCTGTAGTTGTGGACAATGGCTTCGGGGTTCGTTACCTTATGCTTACGCCTTATGCCTACCTTATGCTTCATTACATACTGCCTAGCAGGTGTCACTTCACTGACATTTGCCAATTGGAGAAACAGTCTAACAGTACTGCACTCACACACCTCTCGAAAAAAAAACAAAAAACTAGAAGTGTCACAAATTATATGGAATTAAAGTTATGCTGTCTGAGACCAGCTGACTTATTTCTTCCCCATCTGGGGTTCAGCAGCGCAGGCTGTAAACACAACACTGGCACACTGCCCTTAAATAAAGTTGGGGTGGCTAAACAGTAAGCAATATGTTGCCAATTTTTAAATTTGACTCACAATTTTGGACTCCAGTCATTATGGAAACAAGATAAAATTGATAAAAACTACTTTATTTTCTACAGTATTTAGTTGGGCTGAGCTTCTTTGGTTAACACGATCTGCTTAGAGAGATTAAAAGGCTTCAGCAGGTAAAATTTTGGAGGGATCATCAGCTATTGCAGGTGCTTTCAATGGGTTCTCACCCAGTTTTCCCCTTGTGGGACAATTAAAGGATTATTCTATTCTATTCTTGTTTACAGTGACCAAGTTTTCAGTCAGATGTTGTCACACCGTTGCTTTCTGTGTGGCTACTGTGTGGGGTACAGTAGTGCTGTTCTCTGGACCTCTCATCAACCCTGTCTGCCACTGCAGATATCCTGCAGGGGAAGCTGCAGAGTGGTAAAAACTACTAGTTAGGCTGGCGAGCCCAGCAAGGATATCTAGGGTTACACCCCTACCAGATGAATCTGTATCCCTGTATCCCTTTTCCACTCTATTTTATTTTATTAAATTTATACTTTATTAACGTTGAAGAAAACAAAAAAGTTGTATAAAGTTCAATTAATGCATGTTTGTTATTAATCATTAACTAATGTGAGTATGAATGGTTGTCTGTCCTTGTGTGTTGGCCCTGCGACAGACTGGCGACCTGTCCAGGGTGTACCCTGCCTCTCGCCCTATGACAGCTGGGATAGGCTCCAGCGCCCCCCACGACCCTGAAAAGGATAAGCGGAAGCGAATGGATGGATGGGATGGATATTACAATATTCAAGATTATATTTATTGAGCAAAGGTATTTTGATAATGCTTTTTTTCCCATAACATGGTCCAATTTTGAATCCTTGAATCTTAACACTGTAAAGTAAAGTAATAGCCATATCATGCTCTGGAGCTATTCTACAGGGTGGGCCATTTATATGGATACACCATAATAACATGGGAATGGTTGGTGATATTAAAGTCTTGTTTGTGGCACATTAGTATATGTGAGGGGGCAAACTCCTCAAGATGGGTGGTGACCATGGTGGCCATTCAGAAGTGGGCCATCCTGGATACAACTTTTGTTTTTTCAATAGGAAGAGGGCCATGTGACACATTACCATCACCTTATTTTTTTGTTTTACTGGAGTCCTCTTCAGTATGAGGGGATCTTGGGTGTTTTTTGTTGTTGTTTTTTTGGTTTTCCAGTAGCTACATACAGCAATCAACCCTCAGAACTGCAAACACAACTATATGTGGACTGTTTTGGAAATATTTTTTGCATTAGATTTTCTTGCTGTTCTTTCATTTCTTGATGGAAAAGCAAAAACAGTCCTCTCCAGAGCTGCAGATTTGAGACAGATAAGTCCTATAAGTTGCATGCGCTTGCACCTTCTTACACTCCATCACTTACCAGATGATGTCAGTTAAATCTGTGAAGGCTTAAGCTACGTCCACACTAGCCTGTATAAATTTGAAAACGGCGCTTTCATCTGAAAACACTCCACGTCCACACTATCTTTTTCAGTATTGAAATGGCCGAAAACGCTTACGTTCCAGTACTGCACATGTGTGAAACACAAGACGATTCGACCTGCCTCATTTCTGTCTGCCACTTATTTACTTTCCGGCTCTTTGAAACATTGCGGCAAAATGTCGAGGAAAAGCACCAAGTTTTTTAAATGGACTAACAATGACGTGGAGTTGTTGCTGCGAGTAACACAAAAGTACAAAGTTGCAAAAGCGAGTGAGAATTAAAGAATTTGAAGAAAAGCTATCTGGAGCATGTACAGACTGATATTAATCTTTAATAGGGCTGTCAAAATTTAGCGCAAACAAAACAACTGCTGTATAATGCTCTCCGCTATCTTAGTTTAATTGGTCACATGAGTGCATCACATGACTAAAATGTGTCATTGTTTTTGAAAAGTCTCCAGGTTCGCTGTCCACACTGCACGCAAAAACGGCATTTTCAAATGTATCCGAAAACGCCGTCTCGGAGGCCAAAACGGAGAGAAAGCGATGTGTTTTCAAAAGAAAACGTATTAGTGTGGACGTAGCCTTAGTCATTCAGGGTTGACAGTTGGACTGGGTCTGTAACACATCTTTGTTTAGGCATTAAAATAGTAAGACACCACTGCTCAGCAGGGCTATATTGAGGCCTACAATGCCCACTACTTCTTGTATCTAGCGTACAAACCCTTACATCTATACGAGGAAGATTAAGATTTGATTGGTATTGAGCACATCCTTCCTGCCAAAAGAAAAAAATAGTTTTCATTCCAAAACTTTAGTATTGCATTCTCAAAGGGTTACGGTAGGAGCTTACAGCTTACAATAGGAGCAATGCAATGCATTTTTAGTAGCGGGGTCAAAACTTTCTGTCTGCTGTTGTAGCCCTTAGTGTGGAAGAGTGCTCTAAGTATGTCAAGTTGATACTGTCACAGTCTGGCGAGGGCAGACTGTATAAATTGAGAAAAGGACCCAAAACGCAGACTCCAAGGAACAGGGAACA
>NW_024584493.1:0-3913 GCF_018398535.1 Haplochromis burtoni
TGGTTAAGATCTGTGACCTCAGGTAGGTCACTTTCTTCAGAATTTAAATAAAAGTTTGATCACAGTTTCTATTATAAAAGAAAAGGAAAAGACAGAGCAAAAAGAAGCAACAAAGAAAAAAAAACCCTTAACACACTGAGGTCAATTTCTTCCCAATTGACAATAAAAATACTTGTCATTGACCAATAATGTATGTCAATATGTTGCACACTGATCTCTTGCAAAAGAATCACTAACACACCACAAATTCCACCAGTGATTCACTTCCTTATAAACCATTGAGTCAAGGACTGAAGCAGTGACGTACTGAAAGAAACTTCAGACGTCTCTGGTCAGACGTACCAAGCCCCGACACAGTATTTCTGCAGCACCGTGATGCGATCCATGTGCTGGAGCTTCAGCTTCAAATGGACCATCATTAACTGCTGTTGCCCACAGCTCACACAATTCTAGTTTCTGAGACAATTACAGCAACGTCCAACCAAAATTACAGTTCTGTACTTTTAATACTGTCGTCTTTGAACTTATATTACAGGAAAACTCTTAGAAGTGATGCAAATATTAGTTGAACAGGAATCAAAATAATTGAATTTCATTCTGTTTTGTTTGGTGAAAAATATACATTTTTAGAAATTGCATCTTTAAGGTCCTGTACACCTTCCAGCAGGTAATGGTTTGAGATGAGATTCACTTTTATTAGCTGAATCAATTGTGGTTCCTATATCATCATTATTTAATAAATAAAAACAGTTCAAGGGATTAAAGAAAAATATTTTTCCATGTTATTTATCATCAGTTTACTACTGATGGAATTTTTACAAAGGCCCAAATATTGTGCGTTTATTATATTTAATTGTAGTTAAACCAAGTCTTCAGAGATTATTCTCACAGCAGAGCACTTTATGGTTTGATGATGAATCCAAAGAACAGAAGTCGTCTAAGTGGAGGCAAATTCTTGTATGTTTTTGGTCTGTTATGTTTACAAATGTTAAATCACAAGTAAAGGGAGACCACACCATTGTTCATGTTTAAACAAATTTATTCATCAAATTTATTCATGAAACAGACAAAATTGTGTCACACAGAAAAATACAGGTTCAAAGCACCACAACGTTAGCCTGATATCAGACAGAATTATCACATGATATTAAACAGAAGCTGTGACTGGGCAATGATAATGAAGCAGTTCATTTCAAAGTTGTAGATTCGAGCTGCTCTTCATACTTTTGGCCAATACAAGCTTCAACACTTCAGAAAGCTTCATTTGGCCATCACTAACAGCAGTACTTGTAGTCTGGAGTATAAGTAGACTAGACTAGAGTGCAATCAAATACACCTGCCTTCAATGAACCCAGCCCAATCACAGCCACTGGCTCACAGCAGTTGTGAAACAAACCCACTCACACATCAGTGGCCATTTCCCACAGTAAATGTGGAGGTGAGTTAATATGCAGGTGATACCAGGCTACCATCTTACACAGCTGATTACAAATTTATAAACAACCTCTTGCAGCCTCACTTTGACATCACTGGTATAAAGAAACTGAAATCCTGCCGCCCAATCCTACAAACAGGTAATCTGTGAGATTACACTCTTTTTCAGACATTAGTGGTTAAAATGATAAATTGCAAACAAAGATGAATATTCAGAAAGATAAGGTGGAAGGTTTTAGGAGAGCTCATTTATTTGAACACTTTCTAAATGTTTTTTTTTTAAGTTTTCTAAACAATGAATCAATGAATGCGGATCAATGAGGGGAAAAATTATTTTTTCAGTCCTGTGCATTCTTGCCTACACCAACTCTAGGCCTTAAAATCCACTCAGCAGTTTACCCTGGTATAATTGGCTTTTCTACAGTGAGTCATGGCACCACAGATGAGCTGAGCCATGTGGACCATATAGACTTGTGGAGTTCTGGCGGCAGCCTTGAAGGAAGTCTCCCCATGGCAGAGCTCACTGCATGGGTGGGGAGTGCTCTCAATAAGGAGACGAGGAACAACATCTTTGAGGCTGCTGAAGCTGTTTCCAGCTCTGTCACAGAGGAACAGTTTTGCTGTCCCACAGAACCAGAATGTCAAAAGCACTATGTGTGAGAATGAAGAAAAGCGCCAGGTGGTCAAAGGAAGGACCCGGGGGCTGTTCTCAGATAGCCAGATAAAAACCTCTTGTCCATCACTTTAACCAAAAACGTTACCATGACCCACGGGAGATGACAGAGGTGACAGGACTGACCTACAAACAGGTGAGTGTTTTCAAGGTTACTAGAACATGAGAAACTGAATTCATTTTGAATTTTGGGTCTATTGTACTCATTAAATATCTTCTGTTCTCTCCATCTTTAGGTGAAGACTTGGTTTCAAAACCGAAGAAGAAAGTTTAGGAAGATTCCAGATTCTCAGCATCTCAATCAGGGCGTCCCGCTTCATGTAAGTATCTCCAATTATTAAACAGAACTGTTTTTAATTCAGTCACTATCTTGGGAATTAATTGCATTTGGTGAAATGTATTGACTATAATTACACAAGAACTGACTCTGCATCTTTCAGTGATTCAGTTTCAGGGAGTACACCCAACACCTGGAGGTAAACTCAATCACGAAGGGTGCAAATTATCAGGGCCCCTATCATCATCCTGTGGGCAAGGTTGTGCCTGGACCTCAATGGACCCTCCACAAAAAAAACAAAACAAACAAACCATACCAGATGTTTGGCTGGTCGATGCCACTGGACAACTGATATGAATTCAACCCTGTTGTTTTAAACACTGGTATGAATGTAAACAATACAAGTTTTGAAGGAGCAAGTGGAGAGCCTTGCCAGCTGCTAATGCTCTTTTAATTACAGACACTGTAATGTATATTAGCTTTTTTGTATTAAATTTTTTACTATTCTTGCTTTTATAGCTCAACATAACAGTCTCAGATTTGATCTCTTTCAGTAAATAAAAGGAACGGGGTCAATTTTTGGACCTTTATTTTTAAACCATTGGATTTTAGAAATATTTGAAATCAGTCAACTCTGGCTATTGTAAATACATTTTAGTCTATCCAAAACACAAACTGGAAAATAAGAGCACCATGAGAAGTTGTGTAGAACATTAAGAGATGAATTCATGAAAATGTTTTGTTTAATTTCGTTGTTCCAATATTTGTAAAAAAAATAATGTACATGAAGAATATTATCTGCCTTGTGTTTGAGAAACTGTAAATAAAATATTAGTTTCACCCATTCAAACTGAACTTTCTACATGTCTCCAAACCTTCTGTCAGAGACTGAACATCCAAATGTTTTAGAGACTTTAGACCTCTATCTTTCCATGTTAACTTGAGCTACAATCCTCTATTCGCAGTATGAGACAGTCAATCTAAAGAATCTGGAGCTTTCAAATGGACCTCAAAGATTTTCCAGGAATACCTCAAATAACAACCCTACCTCAGACTTTGAATACTTCATTTTAAGAAACCTGAGATGATACAGTTTTAAAGTTTCTGCCTCTGTGATTATCTTCCTAAGACTCTCAATGTTGGGTTTCCTTTTAATTGTTAACAAGTCTGATGAAAATCAGAGAGCACCATCAGAGATTTGTATACAACATTAAGAGATGAAAATGTGTTTTGTTTCATTTTGTTGCATCTTCCAATGATTGCAACACCAGTGTCTTCAGCATTGCATTGAATGTAAACAACCCCGGACTTCACAGTGCAAGTTTCTACACAGAAAGTGGAGAGCCTTGCTAACAGCATAGAGATGGCTGTAGCTGCTGTTACTGCCCCTTTTATTTGTGAATTCTCATTCTGGAGCCTCAAGATGAGGATTTTTGAAATACTGGTCTCAAAAACAACATGGCAGAAATATGATGCGTGGAGGTCTGATTGTGAAACCACATGCTGGTGGTTTTCAGAGAAATTTAAAG
>NW_024584493.1:5032-5932 GCF_018398535.1 Haplochromis burtoni
CATCATGTGCTGGTTTTCCTAAACTTCCTCCTTCAGTTCTGACAACAAGTCTTCACCTGAAAGAAGGAATGATTATAACTATATGGTCCACATGGGTCAGAATATTTACTGTTATGCTTTGGCACAAGTCACTTTAGAACATTGAATGATACCAAAAAAGTAATTAAATAATGGCTAAATTGCTCACTCTTATACAGAATAGCGTCAGACAAACACTCTGCATTTTGGCTGCATTCATAAAATTTGCCACCAGATTTCACTTGAACATTGCTCACTGGGCAACAATGCTAAGTACATACCTGTTGAGATTCTGATTCAGATTGATGAAAGCCATCTGAGTCTTCCAGTCTGCCATTTTTGCAGCTTCACAGACTAAAAAAGACAAAACTGGTTTAAGCATCTCTGCTGGAGCAGGTGGTTTGTTGCTGAGGCTTCAAAGCATCTGTTTGAACCATCCTTTTTTGCAGCATCAACAACCACACTGATGTCAGCTCAGTGAGAGTTGAAGACATGATAACTAGTCTCGTGTTCATAAACTGCATTAGGATGTACCTGTTCAACTTCACCCACTGAACCCAGGAGAGTAGGCACTGGAAAATCTCTTCTCCTGACCAGAGTCTGTGACTGTAGAGCAGCTCTTCTTTGTCTTCTTTCTTTCTCTTCTTTCTTTGCTGTGGAGAGAAACTGACAACAAGTAGTAGATTTAAAAAAAGAAAAAACCCACAAAAACAACAACAACTCTCCCCCACAAAAAACTAATATGCATTTACCTCCCCACTCAGCAGGCAGATGTGGCACAGCATCAGTGTTGGGTAAGTTACTTTAAAATAGTAACTTAGTTACATTACTAGTTACTTCTCTCAAAAGTAACTCAGTTACTAGGGAAAGTAACTTTGGTTT
>NW_024584493.1:7495-11733 GCF_018398535.1 Haplochromis burtoni
CCCTCCACACACACACAATCATTCCACCCTTTGGGAAAGAAAGGGCATCAGAATCAGATACACCAATTAGCATCTCCCTGCTTTGGTATAAATGATATTGTGTTTCTTCAGGGACCAGAAACAAAAGGACACTTCCATCCACTGCACAGTGATTCAAATCAATGTGCACTGAACACCAGCTTCAACCAAAGAAGGAGTGTCTGCCAGGGAAGCCCACACCAGAAAATTCCATCTGCTCATCACTTATGTTAGTTAGAAGAATGAAATACCCAACTAATTAATGACATAAACTAAGCAGAGCCCACAGCAACAGTTTTCACAAAAGCCATTTATCAATTCAACTGAGAGAAAAGGACCAAAATCAAACTGTTAACTAACCAACATCCACCTTTAATTCAAGACATCAGTGTAATGTTTTAAGAGTTTCCACCACGTCCTTGCAGGGAGAGATGAAGCTCTCTTTTAAAGGCCTGTGGGTCAAACTCAACATCTTCTTGACCCAATGCTGAGGGTCTTTTTAACTGAGGCCAGAGTGAGTGCAATGTGCAAGATCTTCATGTGGCCTGATCTATACCAGACTGATGTTGAAATGTGCCAAAGAGATTTAAACAGATGCTCTACACCCAACCATCTGCTTCATGCTTCCCAACAGCTTAAACCAGTTTATTCAAACTGGACTCCCTGTTCAACTGTGGAGGAAGAAAGCAGTGTCACGATTTCATTACAAACACAATCACCTGTGCCCACGCTTATTCAATCCTACTGCAGACAAACAGCCCCAAACAGGCTATGCATGCCAAATCTTTTCAATTAACAACAGCAACTTATTGTGCACATCCACCAGTAAATGAAGCTTCTAACTCCACTTCAGCAATTATTTAACAGCCAGGGCCTACCTCCGTGTCTGGATCCATATCTGCTGACTTTAATCCTCTCCATCCTTGATGCCATGCTCCATGTTGAGGTTCTTCCATAGATGGATTTTTGTTGGCAAATGTCAGCAACTTCAGGATCAAATGAAAAGTTGCTGAGAAGGTGAGACTGGACCTGAATACTTTTTTTGACACCTTCCCCCCAAAACAGTGATTAACTGAGACAGAAAAGAAACTTAAATCTTTATCAATAAAAGAAAACTAAGAGAAACAAACTAAAGCGAAGCACGCAAGAGAACCAAAAACTCAGCAATCCTCTCTGCTCCAACTGACACTGCATGAACAGGTGCCTAAAATAAGCAATCAATACCGCCCAAATCACATGACAGAGAATGAAAGAGAGATTTAACAGTAGCTACAGCCATCTTTAGCTGTTAGCAAGGCTCTCCGCTTTCTCTGTAAAAACTGTGAAGTCCGGGGTTGTTCACATTCTATGCAGTGCTGAAGACACTGGTGTTGCAATCATAATGTCAGTTGCCATGTGGGATCGACCAGCCAAACATCTGGGGTGAGGTGGGGAAGGTCCATTGACGTCCAGCCGCAAAATTGCCCACAGAATGATGATAGGGGGCGTGATAATTTGGACCATTTGTGATCATCTCTAGGTGCTGGGTATACGACTCCCTGCGTGGGGGCTGTCCCCCTCCCTGAAACTGAACCACAGATGGAAACAGCCTCAGAGGTAGTTTTGTTGCTCATCTCCATTTGTAGAGCAGTCTCTGCCCATGTAGCGAGTTCTTCCAAGGAAAGACTCCCTTCAGGGCCGCTGCCTGAACTCCACGAGTCTGTGAGGGTAAAGAGACAGAGGCAAAGTAAGAATCAGAATACTTTATTGATCCCTGGGGGTAATTATTTTAAGAACAAGAACAATTAAGCACAAGTCTATATGGTCCACATGGGTCAGTTGCTGATATGTTTTGGCACGACTGACTTTCTAACAGAAAAAATTAACAAAGGTTAAATTGATGAGTCTTAAATCCCAAAAGGTCTCAGACTGAAGAAGTCACAAAACATTTCTCCCATTGAAAACATTACATCCAGGTGAACTGAATCAACCTTCAGGGATTTACTTACCTGATGACTGAGCATCAACACAATGAATCTTAAACACAAAAGTTTCCCACAAAGTAGAAAAAAATAAGTCAGATATTTGTAGATTCTTTAAAACCAAAAAGGATTTAAAGTGGACTCTGTTCAACTGTGGAGGGAGAAATGGAGACTTCTGCCATCAGGACTTACAACACAGAGTAAAAGAGTATTTTTGCAAGTTGTCTTAGAGGTTAGTCAACTCTGTTCATATTAGCTCACCAGGCAACAATGCTGAGTACATACCTGGAGAAAAGTGCATCCCATAATCTTCCATCTTTGAAATCCCAGTGATTAAAACAGGAAAGCTGGAGAAAGTATCTCTGCTGAAAGAGCTCCAAACCAAGCAGGATAGGAACTTAAGACTGACGGACTTAAGACTTAAGAGCAATTCTCCTGGGCTTTTAAGGAGGTTTGTGGGTGTGGGCAGGAATGTGGGGGGTTGAGCTTCTTCTTTTGTGAGTCTCTTTACAAGCAGTCAGGCTGTTTCTACCAACTGGCATCATTTACATTTCTTTAAAATGCTGTTTCTCAGGTCTGAAAAAAGAAAGTACAGTTAGAAAGCAGCCGTACAAATGAGCTTTACCAAATCCTTCCACCTCACACTTTATAAAATATGAAACACTTAATGCCTGAAATTATTTTATCGTTTTAATCCCTGATACATCAAGAAATGACAAAGTGTGAACTCCAACCTGGGTACAGAATTTCTACTCAAGCGGGCTTGAAGTGTGGGGTGAGGGGCTGGTGATTCCTTGTAAATAAGTCTCTACAGTAAATTGGAACGAGATGGACTTGATGTATTTCTCAGAGTAACAAAGGTTTTCCTCAGCTGCAAAGTATCTTTTATTACTTTTAACATTTAATGTAGGAATTGTTTCCCTCACTGGTGTGCTCATGTTTGAGCAGCACTTAGCAGCTAATTACTGAATTGAACTGATTCCATGTTTGCATTAATTAATGCAGTGTTAGATCACCCAAAGAACTTTCCACTCACAGAGCATTTTTGCAAATGCATCCTCACACTAATTTGACCTGCAGGTGTTCAGTTGCGCCTCTGTGTAAACCCCCACAGCAGCTTTTAGAGGCCAAACCAAGGTTTTCACACTCGGGTAAACTATTAAAAAATATGACACTGAATATCACAATGATATTAGTTTCACCTTCTTTGAAATGCACCTCTACATTTTAAAAGTCTCTGAAATTAAAAACACCCACATAATTGGCCTGTATTTGTATAGCACTTTACTTAGTTCTTAAGGACCCCAAAGCGCTTTATACATCCAGTCATCCACACGTTCACACACACATTCACACACTGGTGATGGTAAGCTACATTGTAGCCACAGCTGGCTACAACACAGAGTTTTCAGACAGCAGCATTGGTGATTTATATAGAGAGTCTGCATGTCAATCATCATCTGTTCCAACCACATCAGATGACTTTGTACCCTTGATTTCCGAGCCTGCTGCACAGTCTATTACAGATGAAGATAACATGGAAATGCCCCCTGAATTCTGTGATCTTTTTCTGAGAAACGTTTCACTATTCTACTTAAAATTGCAGGGTCAGTTTCTACTGCCTGCTTCAACCATACAGAACATTGTGGAGGAAATGCAGAACATGCATGAGTTGGGACAGACATACAGTTTGGGTAAACTTGCATCACTGTTAAAAGATGACACATCATTATCAGAGGAGGACATCAACAAAGTCTGCGAGTCTGTCAAAAGCTATGATCTTTTTTCTGCATGTCATACCGGGCCATTGAGGACAGTGCACTCCAGAGCTCAGATCTTTAAAAAAGCCTTCAACTATGTGGAACCAAAGAAAATATTTTTAGGGAGAGATGAAAACAGAAAAGATAGGTTTGCCTATTATGTGCCTTTAAGAGAGACTTTGAGATGTCTGCTAGAGTCTGATCTGTGGCAGAAATCAGAAGAGCCCTCTACTGAGCCTCCTGCTGATGTTCTGTGTGACATAAGTGATAGTAAGCTGTTTAAATCAAATGATTTTTTTGGTCAAAACCCATCATGTCTCAAGCTAGTACTCTACCAGGATGCCTTTGAAGTCGCTAACCCTTTAGGCTCTGCAAGGACAAAACACAAGGTATTAGCTGTATATGCATCAGTGGCAAACTTGCCACTTCATGTACGCTCAGACACAGATCACATGTCTCTTGTCTTACTGTGCAGGGAGAAAGATTTTAAAGAGTTTGG
>NW_024584493.1:11758-13003 GCF_018398535.1 Haplochromis burtoni
TCATGCTAATGTGTTCTCTGAATTACTGGCAGACTTGAAAGAATTGGAGGACAGTGGGATTGTTGCATCAGATGAAACTAGAGTCAAAGGAACTTTGTATTGCATTGCTGGTGATAATCTGGGTTCTCACTGTATTGGTGGCTTCACTGAAAACTTTAGTTCTTCAAAGTTCTGCAGGTACTGCCTGATAACGAAATCTGAATTTCAGGGTGCTGACCCAAATCTGTGTGGACCAGAACGTACCAAAGAGAACTACAACTCTGCTGTTGATCGCCTCCAGATTGACAATACACCAGACGTCAAAGGAGTGAAGTTCAGGTCAGAGTTCAATTCACTGAAATACTTCAACGTTTGTATGCCAGGCTTGCCACCATGTCTAGGTCATGATATCTTTGAGGGAGTTTTGGTTTATGATGTGGCACTGTATCTGAAATACTTCATAAAGAAAAAAGCATGGTTCACTTACTCAACTCTGAACCGACGCATCAAACAGTTTAGTTACCATGCCTCTGATGCTTCTACAAAGCCATCTGAGGTCAGTCCTCAAGCAGCTAAACTCTCAGGACAGGCTATACAGAACTGGAACTTCCTCCAATTGCTGCCTCTCATAGTTGGTGACATAGTGACAGACCCCACAGATGATGTGTGGAACTTAACTCTGCAGCTGAAAGATATTGTAGACATGGTGTGTGCTCAGAAAATTTCAGTGGCTCAGGTAGCATATCTTGATATTCTTATTCAAGAATATTTAGAGTCAAGAAAAGCTCTGTTCCCAGAATGCAACCTGAGACCAAAACACCATTTTCTACGCCATTACCCAGCACTGATTCTGAAATTTGGCCCACTGATAAGATTATGGACAATGCGCTTTGAAAGTAAGCACAGTTATTTCAAGAGGTGTGCCAGAAATCTGAAAAATTTCAAAAACCTCTGCCATACACTCTCTGAAAGACATCAGATGTTTCAAGCCTATCTTGCAGCAGGGTCATTGTGTCAATCTGTCTTGAAAGTCAAAGATGGTTCTCCATTTTACTCAGTGCTGTACAGTAAAGCCATTCAAGAAGCAGTTCAAATGTTGGACTTTACTGAAACCAATACAAAGGCCACAGTAGAAATGATGTACAAGGGAACACAGTACAAGAAAGGACACTTCCTTGTCACAGGGGGCTCTGACTCTGTTGAGTTTGGTGAAGTAGTTCTCATTTTGATTAAGAATGACAGTGTTTATTTTCTGGTGTCGGTGCA
>NW_024584493.1:13585-15979 GCF_018398535.1 Haplochromis burtoni
GTTTGTGATATTGTTTTACAGCACCAAATATGGAAATTTCAAGCCAGGCCAGCATATCGTCTCCATCTTCTTGCTCCTCATTTTCTGCCTCCCCCTCACCCAGTCCAATATATTCTCTAGACTGGGTAGATAACTTTAGAATTCCAAGTGAAGATTTTCCAGAAGACTTGATCCAGTGTCTTCAGAGAGAGAAAAAACCAAAGCCTCGATTGCGGAGGGAGATGATCCGCATCATTGTGAAGGAGATGATGAAAGCCTGTGCCTCTCCAAGTAGAAGAGCCTCGACTGAAATTGCAAAAAAACTGGTTGCGATGTATCCCAAGTCACTGCAGGATGTCATAGAGGGGGATGTGGTAGGACAGGGGTACCACTCTTTGGTAAAACAGATTCAGGCACGAATTGAAAATGTGAAGAGGTCTACTTCACCAGTGTTACAGAAGCGCAAACAGGGAGGATCAGATGACACTGATGAAGTGACACCTGAAAAGCGAGCATCTGTTCAAGACACATATGGCTGCATAAAGTGGGACATGAAGTTTTTGCCAGTCAGTGAGACACTGGAAACCCAGCAGGAGAAAAAAGAACGTATGAAGATTCTCAGTGAACAGACAAGCTTCAGTCATGAAGAAGTAAAAACTCTAATGAAATGCACCTACTACTCTCAGCGCAAAGCAATAAACAGCGGCGCAGACATGCAAACCCTCAAAGAAGAGTAGCCTTTTTCGTTTCAGGCGATTGGAATGACAGTCCATTTTGAAGAACTTACTGGGGTACCGCTGAAAGAAACTTTCCTCACCAGTCTGGAAAAGAAGGGAAAATGGCTTCTGGACTTTCTGAAAGCCACTTGTGCAGACAAGAGCAAGCGTGTCTTGGAGGCTGTCATAAAGCTTCGAATGCAGAGGGGACAGCTGAAGGGCTGCTCAGAAGACGTGAAAGATATGATGCTCCTCCTCCTCTCCTATTTCGATGAAAAAGAGGAGACCCTCTTCCACTATGTTGATGAAACATGTCTGGCAAAAGAAGTCCAAGTGGAAAGCCTGCCTGTGACACCATGTATCATTGTTTGTGGTGAGTTGAAAATCAGTACAGTGTGCACAGAAGTGCACAGAACCTAAGCTAATGCAAGGATACACTATATTAAATGTCTGCACTTTCACTATTTTAAGACACATTTGAATAGTAAAGGGGGTTTTACAGTTAATTATTTTACACTTGTATTTCATTCCAAGGATCCTCCTGCTTTGCATCGAGACTGTTCATGCTCAGCATTGACCACAAAGTTGTAAATGATCAAATACTGACTTCATCTCTGCAATCTGTCTTATGCTTGGTAGCTACTACTGCCTGAACATCCACTATCCCCTGGAACTTGGCTCCACACTTGAATTTCTTCAGAGGTAATTCTTTTACTTTTCCCTTGCCTTTCCCCCCCTTTTTTTTCATTGTATAATGTTTTATTATGGATTATTGTGTTTATCAAGGTGTTTCTTCAACATTAACCCAGAGAAGGGAACAAAAGTTGAAAAAACTAAGAAGAAGACACTGCATGTGAACCCAAGAGTACTCACCCTCATCGCCGATCTCTCTGATCACGAGTGGCGAGAGACCGTTTAAAGACATTTTGAACAGATCGGTACAGTCAGCTTAACTGTACCTTGACTGGGAACTACTGTGTTGTTTATGTTTTCAGTTATCCCAGCTGATATTGAGTACTGTGCTCTTACCTGATTTCTGTTATCACAGGCATGCTTTTCAGAGGTTTTGACCATACATCTTTAAACAATCCCTCTAACTAGGGATTGTTACTGAGAACTGTACTTTTGATGTTTCAGAGATGTTCTATATTCTATACAACAGAGTTTAAACTATTTGAATTTTGTATTGCCCTAATTAGCAAACAAGTTAAGTGTTGCACTGAACTGTTAACATTGAAATTTAAACAGCACTGTCTGTTACAAACATTACTTGACTTTAACTGTTATTATAGCATTTTGTAGCTGTACGTTTCTGCAAAAGTGATGTCACAAGCTTATGTGCTTGGTCAAATTCATGTTTTCCTGACAATGGTTAATATACATTTGTTAGTTGACTTTAAGTGTAGAGCTTAAGCAGTTTTGGCTTTCTTCTTTTCATAATGCCAGGAGAAGCTTTAGATGCTTGTTTTGCCTTTATTTGTTTAAAGCAATATATTTGACTAGCAGCAAGTGTGTGGAGGTCAAAATATGTTCAAGACAATAAAAATGTCAGTGAAGGACATCTGAAATTTTGTTGCATTGGTTTTCTGATGCATGTGTTTTAAGGCTTAAGGGTGGTGGCACAGCTAAGACCCAAGAGTCTCTTTCAAGGTTAGTAAAGTAAACAGATTCAAGAAGATATTTTACACATTTCTTTGTC
>NW_024584494.1:0-10881 GCF_018398535.1 Haplochromis burtoni
GCTGTAGCCGAGACGACAGCTGGTGGGTGTCCACAAAGAGAAGTCAAGATCTGTACGAGGGTCTTCACTCCACCAACGGAACTGCACCTCTGTGTCTCATTAGTCGAAGCTCATCATGGCAGCAGCGCACAAGGAGCTGGTTTGGAGCATCAAAAAGAACTTGTATAAGCTTTCAGGTGCAGAAGCCTATCAGCTCGCAAGGGACCTGGTCACAGACAGCCAGAGTAGTGAATTAGAGTCCACTGATGAAGAAGGTTGGGTGGATTGCATTATCAACTATATGCAGTCAGATGCTTTGTTAAATTCTGAGGATGAGGGAATGAGTCAGTTGCTGGTGCTAAATGATCTTGTATGCAGTATGGTTGAAAATCGTGGCCTATTGAACACTGCTAATGGGGTGGCGCAGCCACTGGAGTCACCAGTTGTTAGTGCTAAGACAGTCGAGCGCACTACAGTGACACATGCTACCTTAGGCCAGTTACCACCAGTTACTAACACTCAACAGCATACCACCCCCTTACTTTCCATCCCCAGAGAGCCTACAACATCACAGCAGACTGACTTTGGTGCACAGGCTCGCACCACCAATCTGAGTCCAACCCAGCCTAGAATCATAAATGATGAGCGGGGTGGAGAGCCACAGCATTTTAGAAATGCAAGTAACACACATCCTAGTGGGGCACACAGTATAGGTGACCCAGTAACACATGCAGCAATACCTCATCACATGTAACCACTGAGAGAATGGTTTCCTTAAAGGACCTCTCTTACCTCCAACGGAGGGAATTTAAGGTACATGGTGGCCAGATTGGGGACCACAATGCTGACATAACTTATAGCAGTATGTGTAAACAGATAGATGAAGGCATTAGAGAGGGTTTCACAGAGACTGAGGTTATCCGGGGTGTACTGAGAATTGTAAAGCCAGGTGTCTTCAAGGATATGCTCATCAACAAAGATGAAATCACTGTGAATGAACTCAAGGGCTTTCTCAGATCACACCTGGGTGAAAAGGCCAGCACTGAATTGTTCCAAGAGCTTATGTGTGCAAGACAGAGTGAACAAGAAACCCCACAACAGTTCTTGTACCGCATGATTGGACTCAAACAGAAGATCCTGTTCCAATCAAAACAGATCAGTACAGACATTCGTTATGAACCCAAAACTATTCAGGAAGTCTTTCTTCACAGTATCTACCAAGGCCTGGGCACAAAACATACTGACATCAGACAGCAACTAAGGCCACTCCTTTCAAACAGCGATGTCACTGATGAGGAGATTCTCAGCCAGGTTATGAAGATGATTAGCGATGAAAATGAACACCAGCGTAGGTTAGGTCATGCCCCCCGTCAAAAGACAACACATACACATAGTGTCCAGGTGGAAGGAGGAGATGTGAGTGCAAACAGTGGGGATAATGATGCGATCCAACAGCTTAGTGCACAAGTAAAGGCTTTGACTAACATGGTTGCGACTTTAATGGGCCAACAAGCGGCAGCTATTCATACAACCCAATCAAAGACTGCACCTGTCCAAACGCCAGGCCAGGACCAATTCCATGGCACCCAACCTCTTGTTAACCAGGCACTCACTCCTCCACCAAGTCAACCTTCAGCTGCAAGGAGAGGTAAAATACCCAGCTGCACCAAATGTATGCAGCAAGGCTCAGAAAACTGTAATCACTGCTTTGTGTGTGGGGATGCCGGGCATAGGGCAATTGGCTGTTTAAAACGAACCAACCAGCCGGGAAACGGGAGCCGGTCTCTGTTGAGGGACAGACAGAGACCATCCCAAATCCCCAGTCCCACTCAGTAATGCCCACTAGCAAACTGAGACGTCTGAAGGGAAAGGGAAAAAAACCCTGCAAAGAAGAAAGCCAGCCCTCCCCACCGAAAAGCCAAGCAGTTACTGACAGTACAGCCCGAACAGTGCCATTGATTGGTAAAAAGAGCCTACTAAATTGTTTTGTCAACGGCTATGCTGTGACAGTACTATTTGATACTGGCTCACAAGTGAGCATCATTGATAGATCCTGGAAGGAGACGTTCATTCCCCAATATGCAGTGAGGCCCTTACAAGAACTTCTTGATCCTGGGGAAAGCCTTGACCTGTGTGCAGCAAATGGACAGCCAATCCCATATGATGGGTGGGTGGAGCTAACAGTTAATCTCCCGGGGAACACCGATCCCAACCTTACAATGGAAGTACCCTTCCTAATCAGCCAGCTCCCCCTCCCCCAGCCACTACTGGGAGCCAATGTCCTCCAAGGGATGATTAATAGTCATAAGTGTGATGCAGATGCACACACTATGATCCTCAGCCTTCTCCGCAAAGCCCTAGGAGTGGAGGAAGAACAGGCAAGAGCCATGGTCAACTTTATCAATCTGCAGAAAGAGTCAAACCACAGTATAACCACCATTAGGGTAGGGAGGGAAAATGTTTATGTTCCACCTGGTAAAACGGTAAATGTGCAATGTAAAGTACCATCTACCTTTGACATTTCCAACCCTGTTGTCCTGTATGAGCCACTAGAGGATAGCGCCACGCTAGAGCAGCTGAGTGTGGGGGGAGGATTGTTGGAAATCAGTAACACCAAACAACCATTTGTTAGGGTGCCAATTTCCAACCACACAAACCAAGTAATCACTCTGCCAAAGAGGTCCCAACTTGGCTCCATCCAACATGTTGCCAAAGTTCTGGAGCCAGGCGAACAGGACGTTGGAGATGGGGGTCCAACACAAGCTTGTGTATTGAAGGCTGAAGTTAATGTGGCCTCTCCTGGTACTCCCCCTGCTGACCTGTGGCGACCACCGGTTGACCTCAGTCACCTTAGTTCAGAACAGCAGAGAATAGTTGAGAAAATGTTGAATGAGGAATCAGCTGCTTTTGCACGGGACAGCAGTGACATTGGATGTATACCCTCTCTCCAAATGTCAGTTAGACTCAAAGATGACACCCCAGTCCAAAAGGCTTATGCGTCAGTCCCAAAGCCATTGTACAGGGAGATTAAAGAATATATACAGGAGCTGCTTGTGAAGGGGTGGATTGTAAAATCACACTCGCCATATGCTGCCCCTATTGTTTGTGTGAGAAAGAAAGACGGATCATTGCGCCTGTGCATTGACTACCGGCTTCTCAACAAAAAGACTGTGCCAGATCGGCACCCCCTCCCCCGCATACAGGACCTGATTGACTCACTCGGCATTCACCACCCCATGGGGCTTATATGAGTGGGTCAGGATCCCGTTTGGCCTTTCTAATGCACCAGCAGTTATCTTCACGGACTCCAGTAGAGTGGGGCAGCCAACACCAACAGGTTCTTGAGCGTCTCATAGACATTCTAACAAGCCCACCAGTGCTAGCCTACCCAGACTTTGATCACCCTTTCATACTGCACACAGACGCGTCCCAACAGGGCCTGGGGGCGGTCCTGTACCAGAAACAAGATGATAAGATGAGGGTGATAGGTTATGGGTCACGCACACTGACCCCAGCAGAACAGAATTATCACCTCCATAGTGGGAAACTGGAGTTTCTGGCCTTGAAATGGGCAGTATGTGAAAAATTTGTCGACTACCTGTACTATGCGCCCCATTTCACGGTCTTCACGGACAACAACCCCCTGACCTACATTATGAGCACAGCCAAGCTCAATGCTGTGGGTCATCGCTGGGTGGGGCAGCTTGCCGATTTCAATTTTGAAATCAGGTATCGGCCAGGCAAACAGAACATTGATGCAGACACACTTTCGCGCTGTCCACTTGATATCAGTGTTTTTATGGATCAGTGCTCAGAAAGACTACCAGAAGAGGCAGTGTGTGCCACTTGGGAGGGAACTAGGACTGCAGAAAAAGGGGATGTAGCATGGGTGGCAGCCCTCAACATAACATCACAACACCAGACACATGCAGACACTGGAACATTTCCAGTCATCAGCTGCAAAGAGCTCTCAGATGAGCAGCGGAAAGATCCTGTTATCAGCAAAATGTTAGAGTTAAAGGAGAATAACAGAGATCTAACTGATGAGGTTCGTAGAACATTGGACAAGTCCACAAGGAAATTGTCACGAGAATGGAGTAGGCTGCAGGTGGAAAATGGCTTACTCTATAGGAAGACTCCCAGCCGAAAGCAGTTAGTCCTGCCTGCCATCTACAAACAAACTGTCCTCTCACACCTCCATGACAACATGGGACATGTTGGCGTGGAAAGAGTCCTTAGCCTAGTAAGAGATCGCTTTTATTGGCCCTTTATGAAGAGAGAGGTTGAGGAATATATCACCAGACGATGTCGTTGCATTAAGCAAAAAAAGCCAGCCTTACCTGACAGGGCACCTATGGGAGCCTTACATCGAGCTCGCCCCTAGAGCTCG
This sequence comes from Haplochromis burtoni, assembly GCF_018398535.1. Classification (NCBI taxonomy): domain Eukaryota; kingdom Metazoa; phylum Chordata; class Actinopteri; order Cichliformes; family Cichlidae; genus Haplochromis; species Haplochromis burtoni. Next base: position 4,370 of record NW_024584494.1, read on the forward strand.
TATGCATTGACTTTCTGCACCTTGAGACCAGCCGGGGTGGGTACGAATACATACCGGTTGTAGTACTGCCACAGATACTTGTCTTTGAGTGAAGATTTAAGGTGATAGGAAATATAAATAACTGCAACTTGAATCTTTGACACAGAGTTCAAGCTCACTGCTGTAATATATCATAATAATCTGACAATATATATAATATTGGCCATATTATATTTACAGTGAGATGACTTTAGTCTCATGAACAACATTAGCTAATTGTTATTTACTAGCTAATCTTAAATGACTGTTCAGCACAGAAATGAAGCCCAACAATCATGTTTACAGTCCTGTGGTCTCAGCCTCAGATACTTATTAAACCGCACAAAGCTTGTGTAGAAACAAATGTACATATTTTGTACATTTGTTTCTCCTTCATTTCTCTCAAACACAGCTGTATGAAACGTTTCCAGCGGTTAGTTTCATGGTTGCTAGGCAACCTGGGCAGCGCGACGGAGGCTAGACCGTCCCATTTCACAAGCCTACAAGCCTCGCACTTCCGGCCTCAGCGGTCTTTGAGTACGCGGCCCTTGAGGATCGTTGAGGCTGCGGCCTTTAAGGCTGCAGACCCTGAATTGTGATACAGCCACTAACACAAGACTGTCAAAGTTAAACAGGAAATAAGCGAACATAGAAACCAGGGTAACCAGACATAACACAAGGAATTCAGAGGAGGCACAGTAACAAAAACTAAAGCTTAGAAATCACAAAATACAAAAGCTAACCTAGGGAGCTACAAATACAAGAGACTCAACCATGAGAACCACCAAAATTGGAGAATATTAATTATAAGCTGTATGGCTGGATTTTGTTCTTTGCGCCCTCTGGTGGTGAATTGTGTAGGGAACAGCTTGGTCTCCTCCCAGTCTCCTTTTTTGCTGGTGTCTGCATGCTGCAGCTCACAGTTAGCTTCACACATGGAGAAAATATCATTCAAAGAGTAGAAATAATTGAGAAAGAAGATGGAGGATAAGGCAATAAGGCCATAAAGGACTATTTAGCACCTCCTGGATGTCAGCTCACGAGGTTTGTGTGTTTTAAATGTTTTATTTTATGTAATTAAGCACTTTTGATTGATTGGCACTAAGTACAAGAGCTTATTTTAATGTTATGTTTTGTTTATTGTTTGTCTGTGAGCAGTTCTCAGGGGTTGCCAAGACCAGAATAAACCCTGTTCTATAACTACATCGTGCGTATGTCAATCCTTGAGGGTGCTACATTAATGATCAACACAAAAACACTGGGCCACTGGACCCAGGACCATGACAGTACCCCACTCTAAGGGATGGCTCCTGACGGCCCAAAAACCAGAGTTCCACAATTCCAAAGTGTTCACAGAAAACACTGGAGCTCATGAAAACAGTCGGCCCGGAGGTTGACAGCACAGGAATCCAAAGCAAAACAGTTCAGGAGGTCCACGGCACTGGAGTTCATTACACTGTTCAGGGGGCCGCCGCTGGACCGGGGGGGGGTGTTTGTTTGTTTGTTTTTTGCCTGTCCTGTTTGGTTCTTTAGCCATCATAATTATTTTCTGAAGGCCAAGAAAGATGCCCAACGGATTTATTTTACCAAGTGGATCATCATGGCCGTATTGGTCCATTTGACTGACTTATTGTTTTTTGTTTTGTTTTTTTTATTTTAAGTTATAACAGATGGGACATACATGGCTGGGGGATAGGAAAGGGAGAAAGAGAAAGAGAGGGAGGGGAAGAGGGACAGTGAGAGACGGCACTTAAAAAAACAATCACCTGGATCACCTGCTGAGAGAGAAGAAAAAGAGAACAAGCAAAAAGAGAGCAACATAGTAAACACAACACCACTGCAATAACCTAGATAAGTAAGTAACAGTAAATACTAAATATTGAGTGTTACTGAGCAGCACGTAACACCGACAACGCACAATGTGCTTCGAGGTATTAGCCAAGAAAGTTATAGTTTGTGTGTATGAGTGCCCATGTGTACACCTGTGTGGATGAGCACGCTTGTATTTAAAAGGTTTCTCCATGTAACAACCTGCCAGAGGGTGTCGGGAGCTATAGCCCCGCCCCCCACGGCATGAAGCAGGCATGGAGGAGATCCAGGCCTCAGACAAAGTGAATCATGTTTGTGGAAAAGTCAGATCGAGAGAAGATGATAAGGTATGGCTGGTTAACTTGATGTCACCATGGGTGAGGCCAGATATCATCTCAGAAGATGTGACATCCAGAAGGGGGGTGTGGGCAGGTACAAAAGTGTTGTGAAGAAGAGAAGCAGTGCTCCTCCCTTTGTCTCCTCCAAGATTAGTTCAAAAGATTGGAAAAGTTGGAAATTGCAGCAGAGACACCAGTGGGATCAATTGCTGCCCATAATGTGAACTTACAAGTTGGTTATGTATTTTTGGTTGGGTTTTTTTCTCCAATAATTTTTGTCGTGTTGGATTATAAATTCAGCGCTTGGAACCATAAACCAACAGATTATAAAAACTGTGGGAAATAAACTGAAACTGGAATATTAGTAGGACAAAAGAAAGGGGTGGTCATGGTGGGGTAAGCATGTAACAAAAAATCTATACACATAAAACACGCACACACACACACATGCACATACACTGACATTTTATACCTTCTCCAGAATATATATCGTCATTATAATAATCCATAATTGTGTGGATATGCATATTATATAGTTTTTAGTGAAATATAAGCCCTCCAGAAAGGCTGGGAAAAGCCCTGTAACTTACTTTAAATATGTTCCCTAGAACAGTGAACAGAGCTGCAGACCCATGACACCCTTACCCAGTTAGCTAGCAGCTAATGCAGCACTACTTGTGCTGCTCATTAATAAGATGCCACCTGCAAGAATTACTTAAAGAAATGACAGGGTAAAAACATCATATAGAGGATTTTATAACAACTGATAAAAGTGAACATAAAGAAAAACAAAGATGTTTCCTTTAGAAAATAAAAATACAAGGTTAAACATGATCCTGAAAATAAGAATTTAAATCAAATATCTGCTGATTGTAAATTGTTTATGAATCAACCTTAAGATCAGTCAGACGAACCAAAGAGTCTGTTGTGCTCGTATGTAAAAATAATGTAGTACAGACTCTCCTTTACTGCACCAGCAGCTACATCTGCATTCTCGTACTCCAAACGTAGTATTTTGTGCTGAAATGTTACAAATTGTATTAAATGCACCGAAAATCATTTGTCCATGTAGCTGAAATCTGACAATAATTTTAATCAGCTCATGAAACGCTGCAGGAAGAGTCATTCAGAAGTTTTTCTATGAACTCTGTGATCTCCTTTTCATGCTTTTTCTGCAGGTTTTATTTTTCATCCTCGATGTTTGCAATCTTCATTTGGTCCTTGTGTTTTGTCAGCAAATCTCTGATTTTTGCCAGATTTCCTCTCTTCTTAGACGGACATACTTATATTTATTTAATACTAAATATTTCTAATTACAGCAAGCATGCAAATATCTAATAAGCTTCTTCTATTGTTTAATACGCTGGTGCCTGCAATAATCTAAATAAAATATACCAAAAAATTAAACAGCGTTTCAAATATTTTCTAAAACCTTAAGTTACACGGCAGCAATTCATCCTGCATGCATCATTGACATCATTGACTCATATAAGTTACAAAATGAAACAATCCTGAAAATATCAAAGATAAATCAAGAATTCCATCTGTAATTGTAAAATGTTTACAAACTGACCATAAAATATCTCTTTATCTCAACTTTTAATGTACAGAAAGTATTTTATCCAGCTGAGCTCTGTCACTAAAAGTAGGAAACAAATCTCATGAAATGCAGCAGGAAGATGTCTCAGCTTCATCCAGAAGTTTTTGTATTAGTTCACTTATTTCAGTTTCATGGATTTTCTGCAGGTTTTCTTTTTCTTCCTCATTTTTTTCATTCTTCATTTGATCCTCATGTTTTATCAGCAACTCTTGGATTTTTTCCAGATTCCCTCTCTTCTTAGACAGACACTTCACCACAGCACTGATGTCTCCAAGATGCTTTTCTCTCTTTTGTTTTTCAGTGTGCTCAGCCAGAGCCTTTAACAGGTCATACTTCTCATCTTTGTCTTTAACCTTCTTCTCGTGCTCCTCCTTCTGAGCTGCAAACTCTTTGTTGTGTTTCTCTTTGAAGTCATTGAACTCTTCAGCTTTCTTTCTGGCCTCATCTTCATGCATCTTCTTCAGATTTTCCACACATATTTTATAGTTTTCCTCCAGCTGATTTCGTTCTTTCTTCTCCTCTTCTCTCCTCATTTTGTCTTCTTCTTTTCTTTTCTTTTCATGTTTTTCTTTTTCCTGCTGTATTTTTTCTTTCTCTTCTTTCAGTCGTTTTTCTTCCTCCTGTCGTCTCTCTTCATCTTCTTGTCTTCGTTTCTCTCTTTCTTCTCGTCGTTCTTTCTCCCAGGCTTCCTGTTTTCTTTTCATCTCTTCTCTGTTCTCTTTCAGTTTTTCGGCCATAATTTTCTTTTCCTCTTTTTCTGACTGAATTTGTTTATCCAGAGTTTCAAGCTGCATTTTAAACTCCTGCCTACGTCTTTCTTCTTTCTCTTCCCGTTTCCTGTTCTCTTTTTCTCTTGTTTTCTGTTCTTTCTTTCTCTTCTCTTCATGCTCGTTTTTAATATTTTCTTCCATCTCTTTGATTTTCAGCTCTGCTTCCTGCTGCATTTTTTCTTTCTCTTCTTTCAGTCGTTTTTCCTCCTCCTGTCGTCTCTGTTCATCTTCTTCTTCTTGTTTCTCTCTTTCTTCTCTTCGTTCTTTCTCCCAGGCTTCTTGTTTCTTTTTCATCTCTTCTCTGCTCTCTTCCAGCTTTTCATCAATCCTTTTCTTTTCCTCTTTTTCTGACTGAATTTGTTTGTCCAACATTTCAAGTTGCATTTTAAACTCCTGCCTACATCTTTCTTCTTTCTCTTCCTGTTTCCTGTTCTCTTTTTCTCTTGTTTTCTGTTCTTTCTTTCCCTTCTCTTCATGCTCGTTTTTAATATTTTCTTCCATCTCTTTGATTTTCAGCTCTGCTTCCTGCTGCATTTTTTCTTTCTCTTCTTTCAGTCGTTTTTCCTCCTCCTGTCGTCTCTGTTCATCTTCTTCTTCTTGTTTCTCTCGTTCTTCTCTTCGTTCTTTCTCCCAGGCTTCTTGTTTCTTTTTCATCTCTTCTCTGTTCTCTTCCAGCTTTTCATCAATCCTTTTCTTTTCCTCTTTTTCTGACTGAATTTGTTTGTCCAACATTTCAAGCTGCATTTTAAAATCCTGCCTACGTTTTTCTTCCTCTTCTTCCCGTTTCCTGTTCTCTTTTTCTCTCACTTCCTGTTCTTTCTTCCTCTCCTCACGCTCCTTATTCAGATTTTCCTCCATCTCCTTGAGTTTCTGGTCTCTTTCCCGCTGTAATATTTTCTTCTCTTCTTCCAATCTTGTTTTGATGACTTCCTTTTCTTCCTCGTGTTTTCTTTCTAGCTCCTCTCTCTGTCTCTTCATCTCTTCTTCCTTCTCCTTCAGGATTCTCTCCATTTCCTTCTTTATTGCTGCTTCAGCCTCTTGCAGCATCTCATTGGTGAAGCATTTTCCTCCATTTTCCTTCATCATGGTGTCAATCTTTGTCATCAGCTCACTGACTTGTTGGCGGTTCTCTTTCTCTACATTATTGAACACATGGCATCTTCCTCCACAGTCAGCAATCAGCTTCTTAAACGAATCATCACATCCGCTTTTAATATAATCTTCAGTGGATATTTCGTCACGTTTAAGCTTATCTCCCTCAGTGAAAAGAATGATGGTGAACTTTTCTGAATTCTTCCCAAAACCTTCCTTTATAAGTTTTAATGTCTCCTTCTCTTCTGGTGTGAGACGACCAATTTGTAACACCAGCAGGAAGACATGTGGTCCTGGAGCCAGAAGACTGACACATTTCACCATCTCCTCATGAACTTCTTCATGTGACAGAGTTGAGTCAAACAGACCAGGAGTGTCGACCACAACAACCGGACGGCCGTCCACCTCACCCTGTGCTTTCTGACACTGTTTGGTGACTGATGTTTGATTTGCCATAGCTTTAAACTCTCTCCTTCCTAGGATGGTGTTTCCTGATGAGCTCTTTCCACAGCCGGTCTTTCCTATCAGCACAATCCTGAGAGGCTCCGTGTTCTGCTTCTCTTCATCACCTGTAAACACATGATTTTCTTTAAATGTGAACAGTTTATAAAGTAGCTGTAAGAATATAACGTAGAACATGATTAATGATTAAAAAAAACATTCAATTACTTACGAGTTACCATATTTTTAGTTATCAGATCAATCTGCGCTCGAGCAAATGTTACAGCTGTGTAGCAGCATGGTTTGTTTGTACATCTCATCTGCTCCACAGTGTCCAACAACGTGTGGATCTGCTCTTTATCCTTGATGTTAACAATAACAGGCCTTTGTCCATAACGTTGACAGACCTCCTGGATATTTGGGTCTTTGCTTACAAAGTTAAGA
>NW_024584494.1:12478-14104 GCF_018398535.1 Haplochromis burtoni
TGTATCCACTGACTCTCACACATCGGTCCAGTTCTTCCTCAGGGTTGAACTTGTTCTCTCTCAGTATAAAGTTTCCCACTGAGCTCCTCTCAGACCAGCTGTTCCCCAGCAGGACAGCTCTGAGCTCAGACACTGAAACGACAGCAAACACAAACACTGAACAAAGAATCTTTCAAAGTTAATACAAGCAGAAACAGCATTATATCATAGGTTTGAATTAATCTAATTTTAATCATTTTCCACTTGTAACCACTGAGTTGTAATTAGTGAAAAATGTGCAAAAATTGTCATTTTGTTTAAATATGTGTTATTTTTTCTAGTATTTATGGATCATTACTGAGCCATAAATATATATTCACATGTGAGAATACAACATAAAGTTTGAGAGTTGACCTCTGTTAAAAGCTCAGTTTTACATCCACAGAATCTGAAGACCAATTTCTTTTTTCTTGCTTGGCACAATTTTATTTCTATAATCTCTTTTGAGCATCATTACCACAGGATACATCACAGTTTCAATAAATTGCACCAACTTCATGTCTGTGGCATAGAGCTACATGAACACTGGTGTCCTGAATGTTTGATCTGTTAACATGAAGTTAAGGAGACATTTGCTGTAACCTCTCCCAGAAATGACCCCCAAAAGTTTACATGAAATAGTTTTCTTCACTCTAAATGTAAAGAGAGAAAGCAGGATCCGTGCACTAAGAGGTTTTTAATTTTTCCAAACAGGCTTCAACTTCCTGCTATATTTTGTCTTCACCTGCTCCTGTCTAATGTCTTCCACCTTAAATTGCCCACTTAAAGTTTGCATTAAACATAATCTTTTCTTTAAAAACTCACTGCTGGGTGGCACAAAATCAAAGCTCTTCCTGCGACGTCTGGGAAAAGTGTCTTGTGGTCCTGCAAAGATAAAGAAATACATAACTCTCCTTTCATTATTATTAGTAGTAGTTTATGCATTGAGACATAATTTGTTATCCTGCAATGACTACATCAGATGGAACAAAGCACTTTAATGTCAACGGCTGACTGCATGAACAGATCACATTAGTTCTGGGAAAGATTATTAAACATGACTGTTAATTTTCAGAAAACACATTCTGACAAATGTTATTGGTTAAACACATTGTTAAAGTATGCTACATGCAACACAGCAGCCTGGTTCAGATGAGACCTGCTGTAAAATATTCACCTGTAGTCACATCGATTATCCTCCAATAATCACTTTTTCTTCATTTTTTTCACATTTCTCCAAACAGGAGAAACCAAGAAACAATTAAATTATTCTCAGAAAGTGCTTGTAGAGGGAGGTAACTCACAGGTACTGCATGTAAGTGTGACAAAGTAAGACTCACCAAATGCTGCTGCCATGCTGTCATTCAGCTGCAGAACTCACTGACTGTGGAGTTAAAAGAAAAAACAACAATGACAGAGAAAACTGTTTGTTTTTCATGTTTGAACCTCTGACATCGAAGGAGTTTTGCACAGACGGTGCTGGATACAGACACTTGGATGGTTTTATGTAAATATTCACAACAAAGCGAACAAAAACTAGTCTTCAGAAGCACGACTGCCTGTAAAACATGGCAGAAAGTCCCTTTCAGACTGTTGTTCACTTTAAGG
>NW_024584494.1:14694-15974 GCF_018398535.1 Haplochromis burtoni
ATTATCAGTGTCACCTGTGTTCCCCGTGTGCTCCCACTTCCCTCGTTAACCCTCTGTGTATTTATGTCTGCGTCTCCCTCAGTTCTGTGTCGCGTTCTCCCTCATGCTGTGTGGATCTCCCTGTGTCTCTCTGCAAGTGCTTAGTTTGTTGTTCCCAGTTTAGTTTGTCTGTTTTTTCCCTGCCAGCTGCGATTTGAGTTCATCCCCCCGAGTCTGTGAGTCCTGCATTTTGGGTCCAACTCCGGCCTGCTGCACAGCGATCCATGACAATTTACTTAGTGGGTTATTCTCAGTTTCATTTGGCCATGTTGCTATCATTAGTCACAAAGAAACCTGATCTAATATTACAGACTATCTGCAGGTCAAAGATATGACTGTTTTTCAGCAATAAATACTTCATTTGTCAGCGTCTCGAAAAACTCATTTAAAGGATTTGCACATGTCATCATATACCCAACACATAAGTTCTATAGAGTCTTGCTAATGACCTACTAATGTTCTTCAGGTGTGTTGCAGCAGAGACATTTAAAAGTTTCAGGACACCGGCCCTCGAGGACTGGAGTTTGACATCCCTGCCATAGAGCAGAAACCCACCCCAACCCCATCCCCCCTCCTTTGTGGGGTTTTCAGTCTGAGTCTCAGGATGTTTGTGTGTATTACTTCTAGTCTATGTACCCACCTTGCTTTTCTTGTGCTACAGCTCTCTGGTCACAGCACCTGTGTCACACTCTGACTCCTGGGAAGGATTTCAGTATGGCACCTGGCTGCCCTCTTGCCACCGCTTTGCACTGGATCCCTTTTAACTCTGGTCAGCCCAGCATCGCTCTCTTCAGTTCACCCGGACCTTCAGCTGCTCCTCAAAGTGTCGCCAACTCTGCCTGCAACATGAGTCATATTCCTCTTTCAAATACACCACGAGTCGTGTTCAAATAACAAGCCCCGAATCCCTCACCAAGTTTATTCCTTTGCTTAAACTTGTAAATAAAGTTTGTGAAAATTGCTCTGCTGTCTCCACAGTCACATATTGGCCCCTTTTTAAGCTTCTGAGCTCTGAGTGGTTTTGCAGTGTGTACAGTCAATCAATCAATCAATCAAAGCTTTATTCGCCACGTGCAGGTTGCCCTGCAGTGAAATAGGACCCACCCCCCCGACCTTACACACACAACACAGACATCACATGGGGATACAGGTCGGAGATCGGTAGCGTTACAGAAAGAAAACACTTAAATGTACACTATAAAGTACAAGAGGAAAAAAGAGACCTCTACTCATGCTGGGCT
>NW_024584495.1:0-1407 GCF_018398535.1 Haplochromis burtoni
GATCACATGGAGTTGGAGTCAGATTCTCCTCAGAAGGCTGAGTACAGTCTATATTTTCGGGGAGAGTTGACACCTGAGTTGTTATCACCAGCTTATGTTTCCTGGATAAATGTGTGGCAAAAGATGAGCGCACTCTGAAATGTTTGTGGCAGTCATCATAAGGACAGACAACTTTCTTGCCATCTTTAATATGAAATCTCAAGTGAGTGCATAATGCTGAAAAATTCTCTGCCACATAGAAACATGCCTCAACTCCACAAGCAAGATTTCCTTTAAATTGGGTGTGTTTAGTCTGAGCCCTGCGATAGCGGTGATTCCTGTGCATATGGGATCTGAAGGCAGAAAATGTTAGATAGGAAGAAGGACATTGCTCTATTCCACATGTGAATCGATAATTAGCTGTGTGCTGATGTTTCTTCATATGAGAACAAAATTGTCTTAATTCTGAACTACAAACACCACAAAATTTACACCTGTACATGGCTGCATGTGTCTGAATTTGACTTAACTTTTAATTTGCAAAGAGCATGGCAACAACACAACAGTGACTGAAAAACATCTCAATCTATTTTCTGTTTGTTCTATTATTAAAGAAGGGATCTACATTGCTTGGGTTGTATCAAAAAATGGGAAAAAGTTAAAAGAAAAACTATCTATAGATCAATGTTATTAACTTAAACCATGCAGACCCTGAAACACTGGAGGAAAAATTTTGGAGGGTCTGTCAAGCTGACGTTAAACCCCTTAACAATGGCACTGCAACTAACTGCGACTAATTTACAGACCACTACACTGTCTTGCTTTTTAAATGGAACCTATGAAACAATAAACCACAGTTGAGATTAGAGCAGGCTAACCTGCATGAGAAACTTCAAAACTGGGTTAGATTGTTTTAGCAGTCTTTAAATTTCCAAAAAAATGTTGTCTACCTTTATTCTCACTAAATATGTCTTTTTACCTGCTGTTTTGTCTTGTCTCTCAAAGAACTGAGGCTACATCACACTGTCAGCGCGGCCAGCAAGGGCAGGAGGACAGCAATGCACCACACTGGGCGGGAAAAGACAGAGAGACAATTGTTAATTTAATGTTGCATTTATTTAACCCCTGAAAAATATATTTACATAAGTAAATAAAAGAAAAAAACACACAACCCATCTTTTCCAGAATAATTCAACTAATTGCTCTTTTGACCAACCTAACACAGACGTTACATGGTTTTCCTATGAAAAAGACCTTGGAAGACCTATTAAAGGAGAAAAAAAAAACATGCTCCCCTTCCCAGTTAAAAAAATAATAAATATTAAACTTAGGTTGGAGTTCCTCGCGCCACCAACCTAATGTTATATTAACTTTTTAATGTTGTGTACTGCAGCTCACACAAAATTAAATAAAGCAGGCTAACCTACA